>NC_135547.1:94262707-94563284 GCF_045843805.1 Urocitellus parryii | reverse complement strand
GTCAAATATTTAAAATATTTGATTGCTCATTAATGTACTATAAGTGTTGACTGAAGGCTACTTATTTAGGGCAGATTTTTCTCATTCCTGTTCATGCTTATAAAATAGTCTAATTTGAGTTGCTCCTAAATAAAGCTCGAGTGTCTAAACCGTGTTTCTCTTCTGTGAAAGCAAAAACTGGATCTTGTCATCTTTCTTTTTGCCTGACAGAATGATTATTCAATAATGGAATAAACAAACAAACTAAATTCCATTTGTACACTAGTACCATTACCACTGTTAGTGTAGCAAAATGTGAGGTTTCATGCAGTGATGACTATTAAGAAGATCTGATACTAGGAAGTGGGGGTTTCTAGATTTCCTATAATTTCAAAGTTTATATATGAAAATTTCTTTTAATATAGATTAAAAGGAATACATGTTAGAAAGTGTTTTCCTTTTGTCCTAAGATTAGTAGTTTAATACAAAACAATAGTGTGAATATCATCTTAGTAAAAGTTTTTAAATTCAAATTCTGGATTTATAAAATTAATATATAATGAGCTATATCTAAAATTATTCTTAGTAATCCTGTAATTTTCAGCTTCAGTGAGCAATATTCCAGAGAAGTTTTAGAGTTAACTGTTTTTACATGTGAAACCATTAAGGTGTCCTTAATTTAATCTTTTGGAAAACGTTTCCAAGTGTGTAATACACTTTTCCTGACTTCTCAAATAAAGGTACTTTTCACAATTTAACTTGCTTTAGAGTTCAAGGTAATCATTTTAGACATTCATTATTTTTCACCTGTAATAATTCTGGTTCTGGTTTAGATTTACTTTGATATTTACTTACCCTCTTTCGCTGTCTTCTAATGTGAGAAAATTTTGTACATAAATTATATTTTAGAAGTTATTTTAAAGTTCCAAATGAAGACTTCAAGTATCAGAAACTTGGGGGTTTGATGACTAATGTCTCTGAGGCTTTTTATTATTTACTTCTTCATTTAGGTCTGTGTTGAAGATTGAATACGCTCATCATTTACCATGTGTGAAGTTGTTATGTGGTATTCTACTGTATTGACCCCTGTCGTTGACCTTGTTATCACAAACTATAGAATATTAGAGTTGGGAGGGATAAGAGAAGTCACCTTGTACCCTATAAGTACTGTCATTTTATAAATGTAGAAAGTAGATTCAGAGGAATAAAATGTTTTGTCCAAGGTCACACAGATATCACAACAGGAACTAGACCCTAGGTTCACCCAGGGCTTTTTAAATTACATAGGCTGTCTCAAAGGAACCTAGAACCTAGTTAAGGAAAAGTTGTTGGTGATTGGATTGGGACATTTCTATTTGGGCACATTTATTTCCTACTTTGACTTTGTAGGACCAGAATGTGAAAACACTGATTTGGGGGCACAAACTACTTATTTCTGCCAGCAGTTATGCAAATTTGTCTATAAATCTAGAGATTTGGCTTTAACAACAACAACAACAAAAGGAGCACATTTCCTACTCTTTGTTAAGCGTTCCCTTTCCCTGTAGTATCTGTCCCTGTTTGGCATTTTTGCTGACCTTTTCTCATGAATTTTCCCTTTATGAAGTAATCTGTAGATGATGTCTGAAACTTTTTCTCTTCTGTCTCAGCTACTAATGTTTTTTCCATTGTCCAGTGCACATGGTGGTGATTCCTTAGACTTACATTTCTTATAGGTGTCCTATGCTCTTACAGCTTCTCTTCCATATAGATAAATTCTAAGTCTAGATTTGTGTATTTATAAGCTATCTTAAAATTCCAGGTCCACATCTGTTCTTTACCAAAATTTCCCATTTTAATGTCTTTACTGTGTTAAAATCAGTATATATCAAACCACATTCATCACACTCCTCCCCTATCCAGCTTCTTGCTCTTTTCCTTTGGGGGGGGGAATCACCATTTTCTTCCCTTTTCTTATGGTGCCAGGGATGGAATCCAGTGCCTCATTCATGCTGCACAGGCTCTCTACCACTGAACTATACCTCCAGCCCCATTTCTTTCCTGTTTAATCAGGCTTTAAAGCTAAGTTATAGCCCCCATCACCATGCATATCTAATCAGCCAGTCATGGAGTCTTTATTTGTCTTTTGCATTCTTGTTTTTGCCATCTTTTGTTCTCAACACTTCCATTACTTTCACTTCAATTTTGACCTTTTCAAATCCAGTGAGTGTTGGGAGGCTGAGGCAGGAGGATCTTAAGTTCAAGGCCAACCTCTAGAACTTAGCAAGGCCCTGTCTCAAAAGGGGGGTGTGTGTGGCTCAGTGATTAAGCACCCCTGGGTTCAATCCCCAGTCCAAAAATAAAAGAAGTGTGACCATCCTTTTTTTTTTTTATTGTGCATAACTTATTTTCCTTTTAGTCTGCCTGTACATTGTTCACAGAATTAATATTCCTGTAAAGTGCTTCCACTTTTCCCTTGTTAGGAAAACAAATTTCAGGGTATTCTTGAGATGGTATTCTCTACTGTTTTGTATCTGTGTTTTCTTATAAATACATTATTCTTTGCTCATACTTATTCAAAATACCTTCTCTCATCTTCTCTGCCTAAATTAGTGACTCCCAGACTTTTAGATGACATGAAAGATTCAAAGAGTAATTTAAGATAAAAATATGTTGTTCAGGCAAGCAAAGGTGTTTAGTTTTTTTCTGTTTTGCACAGCACGAATATTAGCTTATTAGAAAAATTTTATATGTGTATGTTGTATGTGTGATTGTTTTTTCATGTTGTCTGCTTGGCAAACTTGCCATATGTTAACTGGCAATTGGAATCATTGATCTAAATAATAAGCACTTACACATAGCCATATCACTTATTCTTACTCTCCCCACCTCCTTTTTTTTTTCTTTTGCATTTTCTAAATTTTGCAGTAAATAGTAGTCTGTTTCTAGATTGTCTTTGCTAGCCATTTCATATGGTATTCCGACATTTATTTTTAATTCTCAGCTAAATTATAAGCTTCTTGAAGACAGAGACTGGGGTTTTTCTTTTCTTTTTTCCTTCAGTGCCAAGCTAAGAAGACAATTTCTGTATTTGTAATTTCAGCTGCTATCTATGTCCATCTGGTACATTTGTATTAAGAAAACGGCAGGTCCTTGAAACTTCAATCTTACCTTGCTTTATTCATTAGTCATCAAAATATTGCACTTTTTATTTTGTTTCTGATACTTAGATATCTGAGATGGACTGTTACATTTTTTAATGAATTAAAGAATTATTGCCTTCCATGTTAATGAGAAAGAATAGAAATCTGATTCAAGTCTTACCAACATTCAGTGTTTTGTTTGTTTTAAACTATATTCTGACTGTATGGAAAGGTAGAGATGAAGATACGTAAGTGGAGTGGGAAGGGGGCATGTTCAACTCTTGATATTATAATATTGAAATGATATGGCCAAAACCTATTTTAAGGGAGTTCATTAGTACAGCATGCTTTAGCACTTATAAGACAGACTATAATATACTTTACTGGAGTGCTTATTATAATATACATTATAATTCATATATATATATATACACACACACACACGTATACACACATATACACACATATACATAAATATATTAAATTTACTAGGCTTTTTAAAAATTTGCTTTGATATATAGTTCATCCTTACAGCAAATTAATTAATTTCAGTACTAATGGAATTTTCTTGATTTCCCCTCCCCTCTCAGGTGCTATTCAAGTATTGGGAAAGTTCAGGATGCCTTTATATCTTACAGGCAGTCTATTGATAAATCAGAAGCAAGTGCAGATACATGGTGTTCAATAGGGTAAGACTTTGTATAAAATTAATGGTAATTTAGTTGACGTGCAAAGAAAATTGCATCATATACAATGTACTTTTTTTCTTTTTTCTTGGTACCGGGGGTTGAACTCAGGGGCACTCGACCACTGAGCCACATCCCCAGCCCTATTTTGCATTTTATTTAGAGACAGGGTCTCACTGAGTTGCTTAGCGCCTCACTAAGTTACTGAGGCTAGCTTCGAACTCTCGATCCTCCTGCCTCAGGCTCCCGAGCCCTGGGATTACAGGCATGCGCCACCGCGCCCAGCTCATATATAATGTACTTTCGTAGTTTAAATCATGTTGTGAATCTAAGCAGTTCCTCTTAGTTAACGTATTTGTTGTTAATTTCTCTTCCTAGTGTGCTATATCAACAGCAAAATCAGCCTATGGATGCTTTACAGGCCTATATTTGTGCTGTACAATTGGACCATGGCCATGCTGCAGCCTGGATGGATCTAGGCACTCTCTATGAATCCTGCAACCAGCCTCAGGATGCCATTAAATGCTACTTAAATGCAACTAGAAGCAAAAGTTGTAGTAATACCTCTGCACTTGCAGCACGAATTAAGTATTTACAGGTAAAATTTTTAAATAGCAGTCTCTTAAAGCCATGTATTTACCCAGGACACTCAGGCAGGAGGAGGGTGGCTGGAAAGTTTGTCTAGTTGTGTTTTGATGTCTATAATCTGTTTCCATATTTTGTAAACATACCATAGCTTGTAATATTATTTTACTTTTCATTTTAAGTAAGATATACAGTATTTTAAAAGATGCTCTTTTGCACATTTACGCTGTTGATGCATATTAATTTACATAATTTTTTTCTATGTGCTGTCTACATTTTTAAGTTGTCATAGCATTTTAAAGAAAAGAACACAAACACTGTCTTTCACTCTTGCTTGGAGTTTCATGAGAAGACAGCTATGAGAACTCTGAAAACAGAGCTCAGCTTTGTTTTGATTCTCACAAAGGTTTATATTCCGGTTACCCTCTTTATACTTAGTATCTTTCTAAAGCCCCAAATTTAGAAGCTATTTTCTTTAAAAAAAAAAAACAATTAGCTATACCATTTAGGAAGATTTAGTGGACTTGCTCTTACTCAAGTAGGCTTGTGTTAAATTTGCTTTTTACATAATTTTTCCTAGGCTCAGTTGTGTAACCTTCCACAAGGTAGTCTACAGAATAAAACTAAATTACTTCCTAGTATTGAGGAGGCGTGGAGCCTACCAATCCCCGCAGAGCTTACCTCCAGGCAGGGTGCCATGAACACAGCACAGCAGGTGAGAAGTTGGGTTATGTTCTGCAGGTGCCCAGCTTTAAGGGTTCTTTTCAATCTGTAGTGGTCAAGCTTATTTTACTAAGCCCAGGAGGCTTTTATTAATGAAAAGCCTTTTGATTTAATTGCAAAGGGAATCTAGACCAAAATAAAACTCCCTCTGATATGGGAAGATTTTGGGGTGCCAACTTAGACCTTTGTGCATTTTCATTATTTTGAAGGAGATTTCTTAAAGTAATGCTGCAATGGTTTATTTAATTTTTAAAGCAAGTTTTTCAAAGGAAGGTACACATTCCTCCATTGATTATTCATTTGATTTTGATTTTCGATAATTGCAATCAGCGATGTCCACATAGCTTTGAAAAGTATGCAGCTTGTAAAGTTTTGTAATTTGAAGGAATGAATTAAGAACATATAGAACCCTATTTTTGTCTTCCTTCTGTGATTCTTAGGCATGTAAACCTCATCATCCAAATACTGAACCTGTATTAGGCCTCAGTCAAACACCAATTTCACAGCAATCCTTGCCACTACACATGATTCCTTCTAGCCAAGTAGATGACCTGTCCAGTCCTGCCAAGAGGAAAAGAACATCTAGTCCAACAAAGGTATATGTTTTAGAGAAATAGAAATCCCAGTCAAAAGAGAAGCTCTAACTGCCCTGAAATTGTGCAGTTTGAACAACTCCTGTCCTTTACTTTAAATCTGTGGACATCAAAGAGTGAAAGGTTTGAGTTTTTCCATCCCAAACTCTTAGAATCATTAAATATAGACATAGGGATAAATTTGCATTCATCAAATCATTTTATTCATCTCCTTGCCGTTAAGATCTCAGCACACTTTTCATCATCACTTTTTACTGACATTGAAATAAACTTAATGTTGGATCTAGTGAATAGTTTGATATTTAGGCTAGCCACTTGGGCCATAGTTTAGGGGTGGGTCTTTTGGGGTGGCTTATTAAAGAATTAGTATTTTAAATTTATGATTTATAAACTTAATATGCATGAAAAATTATTTTTTAAAGAATATAATGTTATAACATCTTTTATGTGTAAATAGTCCATAGTCATTTGGCCTCCATTAGTCATTATTGTTAACTCTATGGATTTAACCAAATATTTTTTAATTTTTTTTTGTTTTTATCAATTTCCCTCAGAATACTTCTGATAATTGGAGTGGTGGCCATGCTGTGTCACATCCTCCAGTACAGCCACAAGCTCATTCATGGTGTTTGACACCACAGAAATTACAGGTATGTAAAACTACACTTTTGACAGATTGTTTTTTCTATTAAAATGGAGTAGAGGTAGTAAGCTTTAAGTTCTTTAGGCTTTCTTAAAGCTGAATGGTAGTTAACTCAATTGATAAGTCCATAAGTAAAATGAACCCACATTTGCCAGAAAAATGGAGATAATTCACTCGTTTTTCATTTTATTTTTAAATAATTCTTTCTTTTTTTCTTTTTGTAAACAGGTAATACATTCACATGGTTCAAAATGCATAAACTGTAATGTAGAAAATACATATGGTAAAACCTCCTTCCAGTTCCTGCCCTTACCACTCACTTCTCCTAACAGATGGCTGGTGTTACTAGTTTCTTTTCTGTCTTTCCAGAAATAGTTGTACATGAACAAGCGGATAAGCTTACCCCCTTTCAAATACTATTCTCCTTGTTTAATAAAAGAGAATATACTATATTCAAGTTGTTACCCCTTATCTGTAGTTCCGCTTTCTGCAGTTTCAGTTACCAACAGTCAACTGTGGTCCAAAAACATTAGATGAGAAATTTGAGAAATAAACCATTGATAAATTTTAAGTTGTATTATTCTGAGTGGCATGATGAAATTCTACTCTGTCCCACAAAGGATGTGAATTATCCCTTTGTCCTGCATATTCACACTATTATATACTGATTGGCCTTAGTTATTTAGTGGCTATCTCATTTATCAAAAACTGTTGTAAGCTGGGCACTGTGGCACATGTCTGTAATCCCAGCAGCTTGGGAAGCTGAGGCAGGAGGATTCCAAGTTCAAAGCTAGTCTCAGCAACTTAGCGAGGCCCTAGCAACCTAGTGAGACCCTGTCACGAATAGAAATAGATATGGCTAAGTGGTTAAGTGCTTCTGGATTCAATCCCTGGTACAAGAAAACAAAACAAAAACTGATGTAATTTTGTGATATTTCAGTGCTTGCATTCAAATAACCCTTAGTTTACTTGATGATAACCACAAAACATGAGTTATGATTTTGACAGTTTGGATATGCAAAAGAGAAGCCACATAGTGCTGCCTTTAAGTGAAAAGATGAAAGTTCTTTATTTAATAAGAAAAGGAAAAAAAATATATGTTGAGGTTGCTAAGATCTAAGGTAAGAATAAATCTCTTACCCATGAAATTGTGAAAAAGGAAAAAGAAATTGGTCATTTTGTCGTTGTACCTCAAATTGCAGAAGTCATAGCCACAATGTGCAGTTTTTTTTAGGATAGAAAAGGCATTAAATTGCAGGTTTGGTAATCGACAGTTTTAGGTTTCCATTGGGGTCTAAGAAGATATTCCATGTAGATGAAGGAGGTCTACTATTTAACAATGCATTTTACAGACTTCTCATGTCAGTATGTAAAGTGCTTCTTTGTTCTATGGTTGCATCATATTTCTTTCTGTAGATGCCACACTTGTTCTTTAAGCAAATAACTAACTTTGTACATTCAGCTTGTCTTCAAACTTTAGCTGTTCCAAGCTGCTGGGATTACAGAGCTGCTTCAAGATGCATTATTGTCATAATATATTTTTAAGCTTTAGGAATTTTCTATACTTGTGCTGAAAAATATTGTATCAATCAGTAAAATTTCATGTCCATTACTTTGAAAGATCACATTATAGTAAGCTTTGTTTATATGAATTCTTAGTTTTTAGGTTTCTCAAGCTTTTTAAAGGACTTTATCTTGGCGTTGATGATTGTTGGTCAGAAATCAGTGTCTTTGCCCAGATAGTGGCTCTGAGATTATTCAGTTATTTCAGAGAAAGATTGCTTAGAACATTTAACTTGTTTCTTAAATATGTCTTTGACTGTATTCTCCTTTTTTCTTCTTTTAGCACTTGGAACAGCTCCGCGCAAATAGAAATAACTTAAATCCAGCACAGAAACTGATGCTGGAACAGTTGGAAAGTCAGTTTGTCTTAATGCAACAATCCCAAGTGTGTATAGCATTTTTTCCCTAAAATTTGTTAGCATTTTGAGTATTTTTATTAACTGTGATATTATTTTAAAGCATGTTCATACCAAATTCTACTTTCTACCAATATTGCATAGAATTTAGTGATATTTGCTTCTTAAAATACTAGATATAGCAATTATACTTTAGAAAAAAATCAGCAATAAATTTAACTTTGAACACTTTCATGTTTTATTATTTATTTACATGGCATTTGTCCTGTATCCTAAGGGCTTATGTTTAGCACCTAATAAGCTATCCTAAACTGAGATGCCATTCTTATAGGGTTTGTTTAGTTTGAAAATATGGCGTACTTGTTTATGATGAAATTTTGAGATCTTCTATTTTGTGTTATAGAAAGGACCTAGTTCATATTTCATGGCAGAATCATCACAAATTTTTTTGCCCCTTCCCTTTTTCTTTTTGCAAAAATGTGGGATGTGACCATTTTAAATTTATGCTAGTGTTACTTAAAAAATTTATTACTGAACTCTTTGGTGAAAGATTATGACACTTGTGAATATGTTAATGCAGTAGAGATGATTATGCAATGAAATATGCTAAATTGTAGATTTCATAATTTTCAACTGCTTTCTTTAGTGATTACTAATGGGATGTTTCTTTAAAGTGAAACATTTTTGCCTTTTTAAAAAAATTTTTTATTTTAATTAGTTATACATAACAGGAGAATGTATTTATGCACTTTGATATATCATACATAGATGGGATATAATTTCTCATTTTTCTGAGTATACATGTTGTGGGGATAGGAAACATTTCTGCTTCTTATATGTGAATAAATACAATTTCTTATTTTTAGCATTGCTATTTTTCAACCTAGCAAAATATTAGGGTTAAATCAGAGACTACCTGATTATTCATCTTCACATTCTGATTCTGTTTCCCATGGACCACACACTCAGCATTTACTACTTTTCATTTGTTTTGACAGATGAGACAAACAGGAGTTGCACAGGTACGATCTAGTGGGATTCTTAATGGGCCAACAGCTGACTCATCACTGCCTACAAACTCAGTCTCTGGCCAGCAGCCGCAGCTTGCTCTGACCAGAATGCCTAGCGTCTCTCAGCCTGAAGTTCGTCCTGCCTGCCCTGGGCAGCCTTTGGCCAATGGACCCTTTTCTGCAGGCCATGTTCCCTGTAGCACATCAAGAACGCTGGGAAGTACAGACACTATTTTGTTAGGCAATAATCACATAACAGGAAGTGGAAGTAATGGAAACGTGCCTTACCTGCAGCGAAACGCACTCACTCTACCTCATAACCGCACAAACCTGACCAGCAGCGCAGAGGAGCCGTGGAAAAACCAACTATCTAACTCCACTCAGGTAGTAGACCAGCTGCTTTTTTGTCCTCCCATATAGTATTATCTTTATTTGGTTTTATACATTTTAAGAGAAGAAGTAGTAAAACTTGAGGGAACTGTTTTTATGAGGATTTTTGTAGTACTACAGTTTTCTTACGATATTGTGATTCAGTATATGCGTATATATTTTCTTTTCCTCTAAAATTTCCCCAGACACAGGTATTCTACCCTATATACAAAAGAAGAAGAAAATAGATCATATAGTCCCCCCAAACCCATTGTTAGTTTACAGTGGTATCTATCATAAGCAAGATGTTCATTTCTGTAGCAGTAGATAGTGATCAACACCTGAGTATATTAGGAAAGCAGATCCAACAGATTAGCTCATAGAGTGGGGTGTAAGAAAAAGAAGTCTCAGCTAGCTAGACAAACTAGATGAATAGAGGATACCTCGGATATCACCAGGGGGTAAAAACAGGTTGAGAAGAAAACTCATTTTTGAACCTTGGGGCATTCTAGTCTAATATGCCAGGAAATTTAAGAACCAGCACAGAGGAACAAAAGAGGATTGACCTGTGAGGTAGTAGAAGATCTAGGAGAATGTAGTGATTATCTGAAGCCAAATAAAGTCTTTCAAGGAGGAGGTCATGATCAAAGTGTACATCAAAGAGTGCTTATAGATCAAGTAAGGTGAACTGGGTATTGATCATCTGAGATATTTGGTGACATTGCTGGGCTTGAGAAACTGCAGAGTATAGGCAAAATCTGCCCTACAATCTGTTTTTTTTTTTAAATTAATAATAGCTAGTGAGCAATAGATGGGTTTTGCATTTTTAAAGGGTTGTTTAAAAAAAATGAAGAATGTGTGACAACGTATGACCTGCAAAGCCTGAATATTTTCTATCTGATCCTTTGCAGAAAAGATCTGCCAACCTTTGTATTAGAGCAATTTCATTGGATTGTTGGGGGAAGAAGGCTTGCCTTCAAAATGAAATGGGAGTAAAAAAAACTGGAAGTATCAAATATAGACAATTCTAGCACAGACACTCAGAGTCATATAGGCTATATAAATAGGAAGTATAGCTGAAGGGTAGGTAGGATCAAGAGTTGTTTTGTTTTAAATTTAAAATGAGAGAGAAAGCAATCTAAACTAATGGGAAGCATTTAGTAGAGAGGAAGAAATTGACAGGAAAGAAAAGAGAATTGTTACAGTGAACAGAGGATATGGTTTTGGGAATTCATTGTTTTTAAACATTAAAGGAAGAGGATAACATGAGATTTTTGTTTAAATACTTATAAAAGTTCTAATGTATAATTGGTAGTTAATAAATGGGAGCCATTGTGAGGATTGCAAGATATGGTTGTATTATATTTTTACATATAGTTGCTGGAAATTTGCCATCCTTTAAAAACATAATGGGGGGTGGGGAGAACAAACCAAAACCAAAACCTCAGGTTTCAGGCCTTCTTAAATGACTGAGAATACTGAGTGGCAGGGAGCTCCAGCCTTTGTTTTACAGGCCTCTCAAGTCCAGTGTCTGTTGCAATGTTACAATTCAGGTAATTAAATTGAGAAAGTTGTCTAAAAATACTGTTGAACTGATTCCAGGTTACACATTTCCCAAATGAGGTTGCTGCATGTCACTACAGCTGGAGAGCCTCTATCTCTGGTATTAAAAGCATAAATCTCAATTAAACAGTATTTTTTTATATATACTGTCTCATATATAAACTTACTCAAATATTTTTCTGAAGTCATAATGAAAACTAAACCATTGACAAACCTATATGATATAGTATACACATTTGATCTTTTGGTGATAGGAAGAAATATAGATCTGTTGTTAACTTGCATTAATAGTTTTGAATAGTTTATTCAGAATTTGCTTTTGGTAACTAACAAGATATGAAAGTAAAATTATATAAATCATAGGTGATTCTTCAGCAAGTACTCTGAATTTATTGCTTAAAATGTCTTGACTTGCAGATAGAGAAGGTGTTATAAGCAAGTTTACCACATGTCTGCATATTAAATCAATGTATTTGTTGAATGGTTAGCCTCTGAGTTAAATATTTGATGATAAGTGAAATTTTGGCTCACTTACCCAGACTTTCTTGGATAATGCTTTAAATATGGATATGCTTATAATCAATATTTTTACTTTATGAAAAGTTTCCATGTAACTTAACAGATTTCATCTTTCAGCTATTATTATGGTTGAATTTTTAGTTACATATTTAATCATCTAATTGCACTCCTTTACATGATCACTAATGTGTATCAACTTTTTATGTTCCTAGGTTTTTAGTTTTTAGGTAGATAAGCTTCTTGAATAGAAACATCATTAGTTCAGATTTTTAGCTTAAGAAGCTTGTTTTAGGGGCATGCTAGCTGATTTTAACTAGATTAGATGTAAATTCAGCCTTTTGCATATAAATATATCATCAGCTAAATTATTATTCCTTTATAGCTTATTACTGACAAGTTAAATTTCACCTTTCAAAATGCTTCTAATCTTGGTACTGATGTAATTTTCAGCTCAAAACACAAAAGTCTTAAATTTTTTTCAAGGGGTTGGTGTCCATTTAGTTGGAATATAAGTTAATATATGATAATCTTATAAATCTTGTGAACTACTACTAGTTTTGATCTGAAATATAACAATTGAAAACTACTAAATTATTGTTTCACAATTCCAATGTTAATAGTATTGTTGAAAAATTAAGCTTTCCGACTTAATTATTTTGTCAGTAAAATAAAATGAAATATTCTTCTTAAAGAAGTTTCTCTGCAGCAGCAGGGGCAATTTTCAGGTAAACATTGTACATCTTAGTTCCATTTATCTTGTCTTCATTTCATTAAATGTCCTAAGTGACTTTCCTGTGGACTTGAAACTTTTACTAACTGTAGTATACTGCCCCCTCAGATTGCTTACATAGTAGCAGTATATTTTCCAAGTGTTTGAATTAAGTTGATGAAAAATGTTGTTTATTCCTATGTCTTCTGTGGACACATATAGTGTTTTTAATATATTGTGGGCTAGTAGTTGGGAAAACTTATTCCTTGACATCTTTTCATAGATTTGAAAATTTTGCTCTTAATTGGATATGGGTACTTTAATGGTATTTGAATTAAAGAAGGATGTATTTTCATTGTAACTTTAAAGATTTAATGAATTCTTTTTCATATTAATCTGTTAGTAGATCACACATAGTGAGTTGGTTTATGTTGATCTATGGTTATGGCCTTAATTATTAATGATACTTTAATCCCTGCCTAATATTAGAGATGAAATTTTATAACATATACAGTTTGGAATTCTCAGTGCTTCATGTGAACTAACTTCTGTCACACACAAAAAAATGAAGAAACACCTTGATAACTTTAGGAATTGGGTAAAATTATCTTATACCATTAGATGTTCGTTCTTAGTGGCTTTGTTTTTTAATATTTTAAATTCCATATATGACCTCAGAATTTGCTTAATATTAGATTTGAATGATTTTTCTTTCTTTTTAGGGGCTTCACAAAGGTCAGAGTTCACATTTGGCGGGTCCTAATGGTGAACGACCTCTCTCTTCCACTGGGCCTTCCCAGCATCTCCAGGCAGCTGGCTCTGGTATTCAGAATCAGAATGGACATCCTACCCTGCCTAGCAATTCAGTAACACAGGGGGCTGCTCTCAATCACCTCTCCTCTCACACTGCTACCTCAGGTGGACAACAAGGCATTACCTTAACCAAAGAGAGCAAGCCTTCAGGAAACACATTGACGGTGCCTGAAACAAGCAGGCACACTGGAGAGACATCTAACAGCACTGCCAGTGTAGAGGGACTTCCTAATCATGTCCATCAGGTGACGGCAGATGCTGTTTGCAGTCCTAGCCATGGAGATTCTAAGTCACCAGGTTTACTAAGTTCAGACAATCCTCAGCTCTCTGCCTTGTTGATGGGAAAAGCCAATAACAATGTGGGTACTGGAACCTGTGACAAAGTCAATAACATCCACCCAGCTGTTCATACAAAGACTGATAATTCTGTTGCCTCTTCACCGTCTTCAGCCATTTCCACAGCAACACCTTCTCCTAAATCCACTGAGCAGACAACCACAAACAGTGTTACCAGCCTTAACAGCCCTCACAGTGGGCTACACACAATTAATGGAGAAGGAATGGAAGAATCTCAGAGCCCCATGAAAACAGATCTGCTTTTGGTTAGCCACAAACCTAGTCCTCAGATCATACCATCAATGTCTGTGTCTATATACCCCAGCTCAGCAGAAGTTCTGAAGGCATGCAGGTTAGTGTGGGAAAGTTCATCACAGAGTGAAAATGTTTGACTACTTACTGGCCTGATCGGAATGCTGAAATGTGATTTGGATCTTTTAAGATAAGGGAAGTAAGAAAAAGATGGTGTAGTAGTTCATTTAAAGTAAGAGTTTGACAGAAGCTTTGTTAAGCTTGGATGTTGTGGTCATATTTATTGATGTATCAGATGTGAAAAGGATTTCTGTAAATGGCTTCATCTGAATGGGTGTGTCTGAGTGTGCGGTTACTGCCCTCTACTGGTTACTAGGGTTGTTTGCTTCAGTGTGATTGACTGCTCTGGGGATTGAAACATGGGAATGGGTTAAATCACATTTGACCAAAACACAAGGTCTGGCAAACTTTTTGTTTAAGGCAGAGAGCTGAGGATTGTCTGAACTTAGTAAACAAAACCTTTTGATCGTAGCCTGTTAAATGTTAGGCTATGAATGAACCTCAGCAATTATCAAGGATAATCTCAGTTTACAGTTAAGAAAACTGGACTGTTTTATTTAAATCTAGAAGAAGTTATAAAGCAGACAGAAGAGGAAGAGGTTGGGGGGAATGGAGAGACATGAAAGAGTGTTATTCTGGAAGGGGCAACTATATTCTGCTAGTTTTGTAAAGACAGGGCCTCTGAAACTTAGGAAGAGATGAGTCTCTTCTATTCAAAAAAAAAAAAGAAGAAGAATAATCAGAAGTTCAGGCAGCACCATTTTCTTTGGTATTTGGAAGACATATAGATTCTTTTTTTTTTTTTTAATACCAGGGATGCTTAACCACTGACCCACATCCCCAGCCATTTTTATTTTTTTAAATTTTTTATTTTGAGACGAGGTTTTACTAGGTTGCTTACAGTCTCACCAAGTTGCTGATGCTGGCTTTGAGCCTGTGATCCTCCTGCCTCAGCCTCCAGAGCCAGTGGGATTACAGGCAAGTGCCACCGCACCTGGCAACATATAGATTCTTAAAGACCTTTTCATTATGCATGGCACCTATTTAACTTTTTAAATTGTTGTTTTTCTCTATACATGACTAAATCTTGGATGAAAGTTAACATACTTAGAAAAAGCAAATATTTCTGCAGTATTTTCTAAAACATTGAATTTTAAATTTTAGCAGCAATATAGTAGGTTTTTAGAAAAACCTTTAATTAGCTGTAGATTGTAATAAAATAACAGAGCATTCCATACGTAGAAAATATAAACATTAGCTCTAGTTGTCTACATTGACCACTTAATATAGCTTATATTGCATTTTTAAAGTTCAGAACAGTTCTCACTTATCATTTGTATAATCTCTTTCTGCAGCTACTAGTGCTTAATGTGTTTTATTTGTTGTTTATCTAAAAGTATGGTTATCCTTTCTATTAAATTGTTTTATTAGAAGATATCCTGGGTCCACCATTAAGTGTTTGTCACTAATGAATGGTCGAGATAAAAATTAAAATTTACATTTTTATATAGTTACTTTTGAGAGGCATGGAGTAGGGGCAATGGAGTAAAGGGAAGAATTAATTTTAAATAAGTTTCAATTAATTTAAATCTACCACTTTAATTGTGGTGCTGGAACTTTACTATAAATATACTTTATACAGAGTTTGAATGTATTTTATGTATTACTTTTCATTATTAACTATTTAGCTGTAATCCTTAATTTTTCTGCATAGTAGAAAAATGAGTAGATGCAAGTAGAGAAATACATCTTTTTCTTCTTTTATTATTTTGTCTATTGGGTCCACATTGCTGGCAGCATTTTCCTCAGCAGCCTACAACATGATGACCATTATCATTAATCTTAACTTTCTTACAGTATTTTTACATGTCAGTATTTAATGCCACATTGGGTGATCTCTAAATCAAATTCTTCCAAAGCATATAGTACATTTGACTCTTTAGAAATTTTTACTTTAGAGATTTTGTTATTAGTCCTTTTGTTTAGCTTTTACACTTTCATGCACTTCAACTGTGGGCCCTTTAAAAAATAGTAGGAGTGTTCAGATCAAGAGTTATACCTGGCTCTCTGGGGACACAGTGCCTTGACTCACTGCCAATCTGATTGCTTTCTGCCTGCTTCCTACTCAGCTGCTGTGGCTTCTGTCCACTTTCTTAGCCACTGCTGTTGATTCCATTCTGCTGGAGCAGGGGGCTTCCTTCTTTATCTGCTCTCTGTAGACTCAGTACAGTTGTTAGAAAATGGAGAGAAATTGAGTGGTCTAAAATTAACATCATGGACTGTATGGAACCTAAGGGTTTTCTGGAGGAATACTGTCAGAAAGAGTTCCATGGTACTGTGTTCTGTTCCCCAAGTTTTAAACTGTATAGTAGTAGTTTTCATTAATAAAGTTTTATACTTACAGGTGCCTAGTCAATTGCATTTCTTAATATATTAAAGATTATAATCTTCCATTTTATTTTTGAGGCCTAATATGGACATTTGCTTCATATAATTTGGTAGAGGAAAAATTTGAAAGTAAATTTATGTCACTATTTCAAATAATTGGGCAACCATTAATTTCTTCCTATTCTGCTTGGCTTAGGAACAGTTTCAAAATGGAATAAAAAGATTTAAAGTGGGACAGTATATAAATCCTTTCTAGTACCTGCTTCTTTCTTCAATTCCTTTTCTCTCTACTTTGCATTTTTATATTAGAGTTTCATTATTGGATTTGAGGTATTCTAAACAGTATTCAGAAGGTAATTTATTCCTGTTATTTATCCTATTAATCCTAATGCCCTCTACATTAGGATTGACAAGCATATTTTAAGTAGAAAACTTAAATCACTACATAGTGATTATAGTCACTATATAGACATATGTTCATAAACATCATCTCCTTCAGGGAAACTTCTTTTTGTTTCAGACTTGATTTTAATAGGCAGGTGATCAATATTTGAAACACAAAAAGAAACTGCTGGATATGAATTGTTTGTGTTATTTAATCTTAGTACCCTTTTATTTTCACATGCCTACTTAGCTTTCTAAAGTAATGATTATTTTTTAACCTGGTTTAGTTTGTCTTATTGTTGCAGTGGTCAGTGTTACACATGAAAAGGCAGTCACTTTTGCTTCTTTTACGGTTTAAATTGTAATTGCAACATTCAAATGGTTAAATCATTATCAGCATTCCTAATCATGCCTCCTTTTTTTCTTTTGTATTTTAAAATATAGTCAGCAACATTTTCCATTGTTTTCTTTCCCATTTTTCTTAAAAAATAAAAAAACAAAAACACTGTCACAGAACCATAGAAATGATAGAAATAGGCAATTCTACTAAGCTGCCAAACCCCATTTTCTAGTCTCATAAATGCCCAGAATGTTGTAGAAACTTAAATTTTGGTGCCATATTTAATTAGCATGTGATGCTATTTTATGGTGCAGTTGGCTTTTAATACATGGTTCATATCTTTCAATTTTTAAAAATATTGATCAATACAAATAGTACTATATCCATCTCCTTTTTTGAAAAACAAATTTTATGTATTCTGAAACATTTTGTTGTTCAGGAGTTAAAGATTGGCAGAGGTACAATTCAGCATGAAAACTAATTATTATTTATGTAGATATTGTAGGTGAATGTTTTATCTAACACTTATTAATGATAATACTTGAATTGTTTATCAGTCTCTGCCAAAAATTTTCTACTTGTTAAAAGCAAAACCTTAATGGTGTTTATATATTATGCCAATTTTATATCTTAATATTAAAACTTGGAAAAATCCTATATCTTTATCTTTAAATGTACAGAATACTTATTCTTTTGTGGAGAGATGTTGAAAATTGGCATTGGGTAGACTATTTATTTGTTCAGTCTTTAATTGTTAGACAAGCTAAAAATTGTACTTTAATAGCAATTTCACATACTGTACTTAAGTCAATTATTTTAAACTTAATTTATTCCTTTGTGATGTGTCATGAACATTTTGGTTTTACTTCCAGTTGAAAAAATTAAGTAAGACACCTATGGTGTGATTTAGGATAACTCAACCATTTATAGCAATGGAATTTCAAGACTTATTTTACATTAGTGCCAACTAGAACAGATGATTCATAAGATTTCTTCAAGGTATCAAAAACATAGTAAAGTAAGGAAGTTTAATTTTGTTCCAACAAGTATGTTTCTATAATTTGAAACAAAAAGTAGCTAAGTCCTTCTTCAGGAAATAAAGTTACTGAATTTTTGACTTCCCATATTAATTTTAATTTTCACTCTTATTGAAATTGTAATATGTTAAAACTACTTGATATTTTAATGCATTGACTGGTTTTGAACTTGTGATAATTTGATGAGGTAAGTTAGTTAACCTAAAATGATTAGAAAACTCAGGATTATTTCTTACTGATTTTCTAAATTGGGTAGAAATTTTAAGAAATTGGGAATATCTTCATTTTTTTCTTACATGAAAAGAATTACAGATTGGGAATAATTCTATCATATCTTAAGAATTTATAATTTTAATAAGTATGATACATTTATTAAGGGAAAAGAAACCCTAAATACTAATAAGTAAAGATGAAATGTAGCATCTTAGAATGAATAGCAATTATACACATTGTTTAAAAAATTAGTATAATTTGATGTAAAGTTTAATAGATGGAAGTCTTGCTGAATTTTATTAGCTAAGAAGTTGTAAAAAAAGAAATCTTTTTAAATTTGAGAAAAGAAAGGAAAAAAACTCTGAGAGTTATCACAAAGATTCTGGTTACAATTGCTAAGATGAGACATAGGAAGAGAGACATATTTTATTATTATCTAGACATTTATTGGTCAGGTTAACATTTCAACATTTGATGGAAAAGAATCTTATAGTAGAAGGAAATTGGAGCCCATATTTGTTCTTTAGGTGAAGAAAATACATTGGAAAATTACAAACAAAATAAAGAATGTCATCAGTAATCCATGTATTATGCTTTTGTTTTTCTTCAGTGAAAGATATAGGAATCAAAATAAGTATTTGCTGAAATTAATAATCATTCTTAGTTTTTTCCTGATGGATTGAAATTCTATAGATTTGTATAAATACCTACTCGTTTAATTAGAACTTAATTCAGGATTTTTTTGTTTGTTTTCTAAGTAAACATATAGCTGATTTATTCCTCCTCCTTTTTTTTTTTAAAGGAATCTAGGTAAAAATGGCCTGTCTAATAGTAGCATTTTGTTGGATAAATGTCCTCCTCCAAGACCACCATCTTCACCATACCCTCCCTTGCCAAAGGACAAGTTGAATCCACCTACACCTAGTATTTATGTAAGTCTGAATTAACTGACTAGAAATCAATCAAAACAGTATTTGCACCTGCCTGTTTTTCATAAAATCTTTGTTTAAGTCAACATGGATGCCCTTTAGAAAGTGTTAGAATTATTGGTAACAGTGTGAATATCCAGGCAAGGGGGAGATGTATTGAAAAGGCTTTTGCAATAACATTTTGTAAATGCCTTCTTAGCTATTAACTATCATTGTATTAGAATGTGAAAAATATTTTTACTGCTTTGATTTTTGAGCTATATTAGGCAAAAGCTAGCTAAATGTATGGACTTTTTTTGAGTAAATTGGGTTTTATATCTGCATTCTACTAGTTGTGTGGACCTTAATGTTCATTTTGTTTTATACATCTACCAAAAGAAAAAAGATTATCTACTGCAAAAAAAAAGTGTTTTGAGAACCAAATATGTGATAATAGATGTATATACTAACCTACTAAAAAGCTTAGTAGGTTATTTGAAATATTTAAAACTGGATATTAGGCCTGGGGTTGTGGCTCAGTGGTAGAGCGTTTGCCTAGCATGTGTGAGGCACTGGGTTTGACCCCCAGCACCACATAAAAAACTAAATAAACAAAATAAAGGTATTGTGTCCATCTACAACTAAAAATATTTTTAAAAACTGGATATTAGGTTTACTTTATAGAAATCTGGGTAAACAATACAGGAAGATTATTAGAGTGAAATCTAAACAATTCCTCTCTTATGTTTGTTTCTAAATAGATCCTGCTGTTGCATTTCCTTCCATCTTCAAACTTCAACCTCAAATGAAAAACATTTTTAAAGTACATATAAAGTTAGGATAATGTACTTAGAATTAACTTGCATATATAAATGATACTTGAGTTTTAGAAATTTGGCCCTTTTGTTCTGTGGAGGCCAGTTGGTAGTAATCTTTCCTCCAATGAGTAGTTATTAATCCCTTTTTTGTAAAGGGAAGTAGTGGGATGGATGTGTAATAAAACATTTTTAACTGAGGTCCAAGGGGAAAAATGCACAATTGAAATCTATCTTATGGGTCTTCTTTAGCCTACTTCATTTTGAGAATATATTTTTAAAATATTTTGATTTTCTTTATTCCCCTACTTTCTTGTGATTTTTTTGTTTTAAAGCACATAGCATGAAATTTACCATTTTAACCATTTCTGGATGTACAGTTATTCGGATTAAGCATGTTCACATCATTGTGCAACCCATTTCTGGCACTTTTACATCTTGCTGAACTGAAAATCTATTCATTAAACAAAACCTCTTTTCCCCACTCTTCTCAGTCCCTGTCAACCTCTATTTCACTTTGTGCTTCTATGAATTTGACCACTTTATGTGCCTCAAATAAGTGGAATCATAGAATATTAGTCTTTTTATGACTGGCTTATTTCACTTAGCATAATGTCCTCTGGGTTTATTCATAACATGTGATCCTTTTTAAGACTGAATAATACTTAACACTCCTTGATTTTGATGTTTATGTTTTATTTCTCCCACATAGTTTTTTTCAAGATATAGCAAATGAGAAATGTATGTGGTTACTATCTAATTAAAACTAGAATCAAGAGACAAAATGATAAAATCCTGTAAAATAGAAATATCAACACATATGATACATTATTTTAATCTCATTAAATAATGAGTATGAATTTGGGACATATCATTTAAATAAAAACTGTTTTCCTGAGATCTAACCACGTGTTTTAATTTTGCAGTTGGAAAATAAACGTGATGCTTTCTTTCCTCCATTACATCAATTTTGTACAAATCCAAACAACCCTGTTACAGTAATACGTGGCCTTGCTGGAGCTCTTAAGTTAGGTAAGCTTTAAATAAAAAAGAAAAATGTTTGTATAATTTATTTTTTACTTTTATCTTCTAAAACACTGGTAGATAACTTTTGTTTTATTTTTCCATTTTTAAAAATATTTTCATTTTAACATTTTCTTGTCTCAGAGAAATGGAAAAAAATCTATCACATTTTTCATTCATTATTTGAATTTGTGATAGTGATATTGGTTACTGGTAATTTTGTGGTAGTTTTTAAATTAGCTTTTATTTTGGTTTAATTATATAATTGTGACTTAGGTTAACTCATAGAAGAAATTTTGAGTATAAAAAGTGGGTGAGATGTTACTGATATGTACTATAGCCCGTAAGTATTTCCCGTCAGCAGAAATTACATAAATGAAACTTTGGTCTTTGGACACTTGTCTGTTGAGATGGCATGACAGTTAAGACTGGGGCTTCACCGTATGATTCTGCAAACTTGATACCTAGCTTAGAGTATATATAGAGCCTAGTTAGTTTTTAGGGGAACCAGGTGCTGTACTATAATTTATCTTTTTCTTAAAAAAGGAGGTGCAACTTTAAAACATTATTCTAAATATAGATTTTATTTACTAATTGTTTTTTATTTGTTTATAAAGACCTGGGACTTTTCTCTACTAAAACTTTGGTGGAAGCTAACAATGAACATATGGTAGAAGTGAGGACACAGTTGTTGCAACCAGCAGATGAAAACTGGGATCCCACTGGAACAAAGAAAATCTGGCATTGTGAAAGTAATAGATCTCATACTACGATTGCTAAATATGCACAATACCAAGCTTCTTCATTCCAAGAATCATTGAGAGTAAGTATTTTCTTCCTGAAGATTATTTTAGACTTTTAAAACTTATTTTATTTTGGAGTTTTGAGAGGACACATTATTTTTATAAGCATTTCATTATTTTGTATTATATAAAATACCTTGTAATTTCTATGAAGTTTGCTCTTAGTTAAGTCTAATCAATCCTATGGGCTGATAAAGTATAGTAAATATCATTGAGGAGAAATAGAATGACTGTCTAGCCAAAAAGATCCTTCATTTCTGGGATATTTCTATTTAGAGCAGTATAATTCTTTGTTTTGGAGGTTGTTCTTTGTGTTGTAGGATATCTAGTAGTATTCTTGGACTCTAAAGTATCTCTAGACATACCACATACTCCTAGAGGGCAAAATTGTCCCTGGTTGAGAACCAGTAATTTATCAAGTAAATAAAGCAAGGCTCAAGTATGCTTTATGCTTGCAAAATTCCTAGTCTTATATCTCATCATTTTTTTTTCTGCCTTACTAATATTATCTGATAGACAACTCTCAGAAGCTTAGTATTTTGGCTACCAATCTTAGCCCATAAGAGAAAGCTGAAGGTGAGGTAGAAATTTAGAAGAATTATTTCAAAAGATATGGAGAATTATAAAATTTGAAAAATAAATAGAATTATTATTAAAAGACCTATATAAAACTTTCAACACTAAAGCATTTCTAAAATCCTCTAGTAGTATAAGGAGAACTCTGTGAATTCTCCCACAAAGTAAACATAAAACACCCACAGAAATGAGTTTATTAAAGATATTACTGAAATACTTGTCTGTGCTAAGTTGTTTCTTCTTCACATGTCCTATAGCTGATGTTTAATATGTGACTGAAAGTGTTTAGTATGTAATTCATTAAATTTGTTTGTCTATTAAGAATTGTACCCTGAGTTCACGTTTTTCAGTCAAGGCAGCATTTTACCTATAAATTATGTATTTGTATTCCTTTCCCACTGCTGTTCCCTATATGCTACCAAAAGGGGGGGGGGACAAATTCATCTAGTAAAAAATCTGTCCTGCAACTTCCATGAGTTACACTGAATGCATTATCCATATCCATCTCCATAGTGAACATTTTTAAGATGCTTCAACTACTTAGTAATATTTTGGTCAGGATAGACCAAAACATTAAGCAGTGTTCAAAGAATATCCAAGGAAGATTTGGACAAAGAGTTAAAAAAGCAAAGATAATAAGAGGCAGAATATTTAAATGGGAAAAGACCTGTAACCAAAGGAAGGATGGTCTTTTAATATGCTTTGAGGCATGGAGTAAAATATATGAAAATTTGACAAATGTTCAGAAATTGTACATTTAAAGGGAAGGAAGCCACAGTGTTAGTAAGCATTACTAACTCATAGATCATGGAACAGTGTTTAAAAGATACCACATTTGTGACACAAGAATTATAAATGAAAGTATATTTGCATTGAGAAGCGCTATATTTTTCAGCACTTAATTTCCATACTGATTTTGTAAATGTTCTGTCATGTTTACAATCCATTGTGTAATAAAGATTTAACCCAGGAACAACTTCTTCCATTTGTCCATAATCAAGAGTAGAAACCATCTTACCCTCTGTTCTTATGCATATATGGCTATGTACTTGTGCACATGTCTCTGGGAGCTTAGAACATTTATCATCAAGGTTGAGACTTATCAGGCCTTTCCACTTAAATTTTCTCTCCTCTTGAAAATGGAGCAAATATGAGAATCTATAATGTAACTTTGTAGCTGGTGGAAGAAGTTGGATACCATGCCAAATAGATTTGAATTTTCTTGGGTCTGTCTTTAAATTATTATCTTACCTCTTTGAAGAAATTTTATGTGTAAGATGCCTATAGAAACTTGGTTTCAAAACATAGATAATACCATTCAATCCAGATGTGAACTTTTTTTAGTTGTATGATGAAAATGATAGCCAGTTGTGAAATACTAAGGTAGAATGCTTTTCTTCTTATAGGAAGAAAATGAGAAAAGAAGTCACCATAAAGACCACTCAGATAGTGAATCTACATCTTCAGATAAGTAAGTCATTTTTTAATGTTCACCTTATATTTCTTTTACAAGGCATGTTTTTAATATTGTCTCTCTCTTCTTAAGTTCTGGGAGGAGGAGGAAAGGACCCTTTAAGACCATAAAGTTCGGGACCAACATTGACCTGTCTGATGACAAAAAGTAAGTCCTCATGGTAATATTTCTCTGAAATGATGCAAAGAAGTAGCCTTCTAAAGATGAAGATAGTCTGTAGCTTCCTTTTTTTTAAGAGAGAGAATTTTTTTAAAAATATTTATTTTTTAGTTTTCGGTAGACACAACATCTTTATTTTATTTTTATGTGGTGCTGAGGATCGAACCTAGCGCCCCACGCATGCCAGGCGAGCATGCTACCGCTTGAGCCACATCCTCAGCCCTATAGCTTCCTTTTGTATTTCATTCCTTGTCAGTTTTTTAAAGTTGTTATATGAGAGAATAAGGTAAAAAATGATTTTTTTTTTGCTAGACTTTATTATTATTTTTTTATTTAAAACCCTGGTACAGTTTTTACAGTAAGACCCTGACTTGATGCTAATTACAGAATTATAAAATCACATTTATTAATTATATGAAATAGAATTATGGAGCTGGGATTATGGCTCAGTGGTAGAGCACTTGCCTGGAACGTGTAAGGTACTGGGTTTGATTCTCGGCACCATGTAAAAAAATAAAAATAATTTTAAAAAAAGAATTATAAAAATACTTATTAATGAAATATGATTCTACAACACAACTATAAAAAATAGAAAATTAATTTCATTTCACTCATTTACTTGGTCCATTGTTTTTATGCTTCTTTTCATAGGAATTTGTCTTTGAAAAAAATTTTAAAATTTAAGCATTTTCTATGCAAAAGTAAAATACTTACATATTTAATTATAACTCTTGATCTATTTTATTGCAGGTGGAAGTTGCAGCTACATGAGCTGACTAAACTTCCTGCTTTTGTGCGTGTCGTATCAGCAGGAAATCTTTTAAGCCACGTTGGTCATACCATACTGGGCATGAACACAGTTCAGTTGTACATGAAAGTTCCAGGAAGCAGAACACCAGGTAATTTTTATGAAATCATATCATTGAAAAGCATAAAATATGAAATATGCATAGAGAACTAGTATCTTTCCATTTAAAATGAATAAAACTGAAAGGATTTTTCTTATTATAAGATTAGACTCTTTAATGGGGCTTAGATTATCATTTCTTCTTGGAAAACCTTTTAAAATATAATAGCTAAGAGAGTGCTGTGGCCCACGCCTGTAATCCCAGAACCTTGGGATGCCTAGGTAGGAGGACTGCAAGTTCAAAGCCAGCCTCAGCAACTTATGGAGGCACTTAGCAACTCAGTGAGACCCTGTCTCTAAATAAAATTTTTTAAAAGGGCTGGAGATGTGGCTCAGTGGTTAGACACCCCTGGGTTCAATCCTCAGTACCTAAATAAATAAATAAATAAATGAGAGAGAGAGAGAGAGAGAGAGAGAGAGAGAGAGAGAGAGAGAGTGTGTGTGTGTGTGTGTGTGTGTGTGTGTGTGTGTGTGTGTGTTTGTTTAATAGCTCGATAATAATGATTTGCCTTTTAAAGGGGCATTGGAGCACCACTGGGAAAATAAACCTCTGTGGCCTAAAGACTGTTGTTGATTCCATCTATTGCAGAGAATTACAGAGTACAGTGTTTTTCTAAACTTTTTTAAAACCACAATCATAAGAAAAATATGTTTTCTGTCATAACCTAGTGCATATGTATGTATACAGAACCATTTCATTGAACAGTACATTTTCTAAATTATTCCATTGTATTTAATTTTAAAAAGAAAGTGGAGGTTTCAGTTCTCTTATTGGATTGTCTGGACTTTGCCACTAACTAGACTTGTTGCTTTTGGCAAGTCACATCCCTTCTCTGGGTCTTTCTCTTTGTCAAATAAATTACCTTGTTTTTAGCCTTCAAATTTCTGTCCAACGCTAATATGTCTCTTCTTTGTACCTCCGTGAATTGACATGAAATTTCACAAAGTGGTGTTTGAAATATTTAATGGTTGCTGCAACCCTGGCAATAACGCTAGTTATTAATCTAGTTATTATCAGTTAGAGATAACTGATAATAACTAGTCAGCTATGTCAGTGTATACAAGCTGCATGTTTCTCTCAGTGCTTCAGTTTTCTACTTGAAGCAGACATGGTTTAAAAAGCAGACTTCTTGTCACCTTCTTAATGAATCAGAGTTTAAGAATCATTTCACAATAGGGTTGTGATACTTCTGGTTAACACAGGTCAGTGATTCTCAGTTCTGGCTGCTCATTTGAATCTCCTGATAAGCTTTGTAAAGATATATAATTGATCTCTGGGGATTGAGACACAAGTATTATTAAATAAACAGAAATATGTTCCCCAGAGGTTTTTAGTGTACAGCCAAAATTAGAACCATTGGTTGTAGTTTTTATTCTGAGTCCATTTAAAGCTCAGTTCTATGATGTTTTATCCATAGTTGAAGAAGAAAGAATTCTGGAATAAATAATGAAAGAACTATGTTCTGCTCCACACTGTGTCATTACACACTAGTATAAGTACTGGGCAAACCATTTGAACTCAATAGTTAAGTTTTCTTATGTATTTGTTATCACATTGGTTCTTAATTATTAAGGTTCATTTCAGTTGAAAACTTCTCCCATCCAATTTAAATTGTTTTGGGCAAATAACATTATCCTCCGGTCAAAAAGAATCCCTTTTTCATTACAAATATAATGGAAAAGAGTACTTCTTTGTTAAAAAAAAAAAAATGTTCTTGGGTTTTTGTTTGTTTGGTTAATTCTCCAAAATTATCCTGTCTAATATTAAACAATTAATAATTATCTGAAGAATTCCTTTAGTATAGTAGTTTCCAGTAAAAATATAATACAAGTCACACATAATTTAAAATTTTTTGGTAGTTATGTTAAAGTTTAAAAAAAAGGTGAAATTTATTTTGACTTGTTGTAGCCAAAATATTTCAACATGTAACCAATATAAAATTACAGAGATTTTTCACATACCAAGTCTTTCAAATCTAGTGTGTACTATGGAATTACTGCATCATTTCAACTTATATTTCAAGTAGTAATCAGACAATGCAGTCTTAAAGGAAATTTTGTATAATTTGTTCAGTTCAATTTAGAAAGCATTATTTTGAGTATTTTGTTAATGGGGGGTAAATACTCCCTCTCAACATCCTCCACCTCCACCCTCAACCCCCCCCCTAGATTTACATAGATAAATATAAGTGGTATCTGTTTTTGGATTTAACAATCAGACATGTATGTTCTAAATCGGAGAAATGCTCTCAGGCTCTGTCCTAAGATTTTGTTTAGATAGTGGGCCCCCAGCATTTATAATTTTAATTAGAGCTACATTTTATTAGTGTCCATGCCATGGGCACTTTGAACCACCTACCTAGTAGTAGTAGGTGACAGCTGTAAGTACTGAGAAACATTGAAGTGCTTTCCCTGTTAGAATTCTGAGGTATGCAAAACACCTAGAATCTCCTTTATGTTAGTCCTTTGGGGAAACCCCAGTCCAGTCAAAATGGATATATATAATTTCTTGGGAACAAAATCTACTCTACTTCTTCTAGAACCACAAACTCTGACACCAGGAACTCAGACTTTGTCTTTAAGTACACCACTCTATCAGTGATGGGGGTGGGGCCAGGTTAAGTTAAAGTGCCACAAAAGAATATCTATCAGGTTTAAATAACCTTTCCTCCTGTTCAAGCATTTGATTGGTTTATGTTAATCTGACTATCTTCCCAAGTTCTGGCAAAGTTATTTTAACGATTTTCATTGGATTTTTGGTGTTTCTGGAGAGGGACAGACATGCAGAGTCCCTACTTTGCTATTTTTATGGATGTCAATCCTTGGAGCAGCTACATTTTGAAAACCAGGCTTCTTGTTCCTTTTCTAATGTCCTAATACTGCTCATAAGAAATGGAGATTACAAAAAACTAAATGCCAAATGTTTTCTTTGACACAAGGAGGCTGATTCATAGTGAGATAGGGAGCGGGAGCATGGGAGGAATAGCCGAACTCTAGATAGGGCAGAGGGGTTGGAGGGGAAGGGAGGGGGCAGAGGGGTTGGAGGGGAAGGGAGGGGGCAGAGGGGTTGGAGGGGAAGGGAGGGGGCATGGGGTTATTAATGATGGTGGAATGTGATGATCATTATTATCCAAAGTACAGGTACAAAGACATGAATTGGTGTGAATATACTATGTATACAACCAGAGATATGAAAAATTGTGCTCTATATGTATAATAAGAATTGTAATGCATTGAGCTGTCATATAAAAAAAAGAAATGGGGATTAGTTCACAAGGAAAAATGATATAAATATATATAATAACTAGTATTTATTGCTTATTTTAATTTAAGCACTATTCTAAGCAGTTGTTATTTCATTGATCTTCAAAACAACTCAGTGATTTTATAGGAATTGTTATTATATACTCTTACATATAAGGAAACTTAGTTAGAAAGGCTTAACATCTTGCCCAAGTTCATGTAATTACTAAACCAAGGAGCCTGACTCCAAGAACCTAAGCTGATAACTTCAATTTGTACCGTACTGCCTTCCATATTCTTACTGAATGAGTTAGGAGTTGACCAGATTCAGTTCTGAAGTCAGACTTGACTCAAAAGTGCTATACCATAAAGAATTAAATATCTCTAGAACATTATCTGTCGAACATTTCTAATATTTCATTTCTAAAGACAAATTTTCCGTAGAATTTATAGTGTGCTGATTTTTTCTTTTCCCATTTTAGGGCATCAAGAAAATAACAACTTCTGTTCTGTTAACATAAACATTGGCCCAGGTGACTGTGAATGGTTTGTTGTTCCTGAAGGATACTGGGGTGTTTTGAATGACTTCTGTGAAAAGTAGGTTTCTAAGCTAAATTTTCTTTAAATATGATTATTAGAAAACAGTAATTATAAAGGACAACTTACCAAATTGGATCCTAGTGGGTATATAGCTAGTTTTTACTTATTGTTCAACAGAAAGTTCATTTTAAATGATTTGTTTCAAGACCTATTATTTGATACTATTGGAAATATTTAAGATGCCATGAAGCCACTCCATGCAATAGTAATAGTCATGAATTTAGAGGATATAAAGATTGAGTTATTATTTTAATTTTAAACTGATGCATAAATACTTGTTCATTGGAAAGGTGTGTATTCCAAGGGAAACACTGTTTTATTATAAATGGTTTAAGAAGGTAGAAGGAATTTTGTAATCATTCAAGCTTAAACATACTAATCTTTGCCTTATCATCATGATATAAGTTCTTATTAAAACCAGCAACTTTTCCTATAAAGAAATTTTACAGAATTTAATTAACTGCTTCAGATTGTTTTACCTAATGAAAGAATGTGCACAATGAGAATTGTTCCCTTTCTTATGATCCTAGAAATAGCCTTCATTTATTTGTGTTTGTGTTAAAGAATACTCTGAAAAAAAATTTTACCGGTTTAATTATTTCTGTAGCTAAACTTTATTTTTTTCCCTAGAAAAGCACTTATTATGTAAGCACCTGATATTTCCATTAAGTAATAACATTGGAAAATTATTATGGAATAAAAATTAAAAGCATAAATTATACACATAATGGTCAGAATTTTGCCCCCACTGCAATTAGATAAAGGGGGGAAAACTCACCAAAAATGTTTACAATATGAGAATAATTTTAAAACTAATTATATATATATATTCTACATATTCAACCTGTCATTTCTTACTTTGGCTTAAGAATCTTGGCTGTGACTACCTGGATTTAGTCAGAAGTAAGTCAATAGTTGGGGAAAAAAAGATCCAAAATTTCTTTATATACAGGCATGAGAGAATTATCTCTCACAGTCCTCGGTATTTACCTTGTAGGTTTCAAATGTACTAATAACTAACTTGATCCATTATTTCTTTTATGAACCAGCAGTCTGATAGTAGCAGAGAAAAATATTAGTATTATATGGGAAATCTCCAGTGTGCAACAGATTTAAATTTCTTAAATTTTGAGATCATTGTGTATTATTGAAGCTACAGTACAGTGATCCTTGTTCATTATTTCTGAGTAGGGATTGACTATTTTTAGGGTAAGGTTTTCTTTCCTTTCTAAATGGAGCAGTGTCTTGGGAAAAAGATAATTAGAATAGGCAGGTGATGTCCAAAAAGCTTGGGCTTGGGAATAATAAAAATATCAAGTTTAGTATAAAGGGTTAGGTAAATTTAATAACTGATTTAGAGAAAGAGCATTTGCAGGGCTGGGATTGTGGCTCAGTGGTAGAGTGCTTGCCTAGCATGTGTGAGGCACTGGGTTAGATTCTCAGCACTACATACAAATAAATAAAGTTCATTGACAACTAAAAAATACTTAAAAAAAAAAAAAAGCATTTGCTGCCTTAGCATTTCACTGTAATTTTGTTTCACATAAGGGTTGTTTCTTCTGACATTGTGTCAGTAGTTTATTTTATGATGTTAAATAGTACCTGTCTTGAAATAACAATTCTTTTTAATATATAATTGAAACAATGTTTACTTCTTTTTGTAAGTTTGTAGGGTTTATTGTTGTTGATTATTTGAAATTGCTCTCTTATGGTTAGAAATTTTTCTCCAATTTTATCATGGCAAGACTTGAGTAAAATAGGTCTAGGGTTGTGTTTGTAACTGTTTTTTGTTTTTCGCTTTATTGACAACTTTTATCTGGACTGTGTCTACTTAGCTTTATTACAAACAGTAAGCCAAACCTTGTCACCTTACAATTAACTGCTATTGGCAATCTGTTCTAGACTTTCGAAGACTAGTTGTTCATTTTTTAAGGGAGGCAGGTAGCGAGGTGTGGGGGTGGTAGTGGTACAGGACTAAGGTTTAATTTAGATGAGAGGTTTGTAAATTTTTTTCCATAAAGGGCCAGAGAATAAATATTTTAGGCTTTACTTGTTATATGGTTTCTGTCATAACTATCATAATGCAAAAGCAGAGATAATCTGTAAATGAATGGGCATGGCTGTGTTCTAATGAAAGTTTTACTCATAAGAACAAGGAGCAGGGGCCATGGGCTATAATTTGCTGACACTTGGTCTAACATAAAATTAAATTCAAACCAATAAAACAATTTCAAAAGTATACTTTATCATATACTTCAGCACAAAACACAAAGTGAAAGTTATTTTTCAGTTCCTAAGGAAAAGAATATATCTACTGGGGCTGGAGTTGTTGCTCAATGGTAGCGTGCTTGCCTCACACATGTAAGGCACTGAGTTTGATCCTCAGCATCACATAAAAATAAATAAACAAAATAAAGTACTGTGTCCATCTACAACTAATATATATTATAAATTTTTTTAAAAAAAGAAAGTATCTACTGTATAAGTACTTCCTTCCCCAAAATGTAAAATCTGAAGTAATTAATTGAAATTTATAAAATTATAGGAAAAGTTGCTATATATTTTATGATGTACTTCATATCATGATGGAGACTAATAAGAAGCCAGATATTGAAATAGAAGCTTAGTAATATGACCTGTAGAGTTGTTTCCGCAGTATATTGGTGGTAGTAGTATGTGATTGTTTGCTTTTGATAAAGTTGGTTTCAACTTTATAGTTTGAATCAGTGGATCATTCAAACCATATAGAAACTGACATCTTGTCTCCCTTTTCAAAACAGTAGTAGAGACCATTTCTCTCTTTTCCTTTCCCTCAGAAATTGTGGGAAGTTTCTAATACTTTTATTACTATAATGTTCCTATTTACATATTTAAATGACTTGATATCACCTCCACCTTCCATTTACCTTTAAGGGATTTCCAGGTACTCCACAGAGTTTAATGAAAAATAGTCTAGCCTGGTGTTGTTGCACATTCCTGTAATCCCAGTACTGCAGGAAGCTGAGGCAGGAGAATTGCAAGTTTGAACCAGCCTTGCCAACTTATCAACACCTTGTCTCAAAATAAAAAATAAAAAAGGACTGGGATATAGCTCAGTGGTATAGAGCACCCCTGGGTTCAATCCTTAGTCCCCTACCTCCAAGGAAAAAAATGTCTTCATTGAAATGAAATGAATGAATTACCAAAGCATTACTTTAAAATAGCTTTGAATTTCCTTGGGATCTTTGAAAAATTAAGGTAGTAATACTAGTCTTCAGATAAGTTGTTCAATACTGAACTAATTAATTTCATACTCTTTATATACATATAGCAGTTTTATTGTGCAAGTACTTAAATTTCATTAAAATAGATGAATATTATTTAAAAACTTGTGATATTTCAGTCTTATAAAGAGCTTATTAAAGTTACCTGATCCATCTGTACCATTGTTTCTTATTTCAGAAATAATTTGAATTTCCTAATGGGTTCTTGGTGGCCCAACCTTGAAGATCTTTATGAAGCAAATGTTCCAGTGTATAGGTTTATTCAGCGACCTGGAGATTTGGTCTGGATAAATGCAGGCACTGTTCATTGGGTTCAGGCTATTGGCTGGTGCAACAACATTGCTTGGAATGTTGGTCCACTTACAGGTATTTTAAAGAATATGCTTTAAAAAATAGTTTAATTTAAAGGCTTATATCTAATATGTATATTCTTTTTTTCCTTGAATATAACTCACTAAATTTTATATTGGAAGATGAGTGTCTTGTTGCACCAAATTTCAGTTTTTAGTAAGAAAGAAATTAAATTCAAGTCAACATTTGGAAATCTAAGGCCATAAATCTCAGCAAACAACAAGTGTATTTGTTTATATACATAGAAGATGTACTTCAATTTTTAGAGTGCTTGATTTTATTTTATAAAGGAAACATTTTATGGGAAAAAGCAAAGTACAAATTTATTCTTTCAAATTTTTCTTTTGTATGCCATATAAATAGCCCTACTATGTAAAAATCTGTTTGAATTATGCCTACATTCAGGCAGTATTAGCTTACGGTTAAGAATATGGCCTTTAGAGCCAGAAATACCTGGATTTGGATCAGGACCTGGTTCTTGTAACTTTGGGCAAGTTATTTAATTTCTCTAGTCCTTGATTTCTTCGTCTATATTATGAAGATAATTTGTAAGGCGTTGGTAATAATTAAATGAGATAATGGTAAAATTAGCTCAGCACAATGCCTGGCACATAGTCATAGGAAGTACTCTTTTTATATAATTGATTCTATCATAAAATATAAAAATGATATTTGTAGTATTTTGAAGTTTTCAAAATCGGTGTTGAAGATATCACCTGAGAGAGTACTCTGATAATGGTTATCTTCATATCTTTCTATACTTTGGGTTGCATTATAACTGTTTTTTTTTTCCTAGCCTGCCAGTATAAATTGGCAGTGGAACGGTACGAATGGAACAAATTGCAAAGTGTGAAGTCAATAGTACCCATGGTTCATCTTTCCTGGAATATGGCACGAAATATCAAGGTCTCAGATCCAAAGCTTTTTGAAATGATTAAGTAAGTGCTTTCTAAAACTGCTGTAGTCCCTCTCTTTTTGGGGGAGTGTTAACTATTAAATACCTTTTTTTTTCCCCATAGAATTATGTTGACATTAAAAGAAAGTGGTCCAGAAGTCTAGCAAAATGTAATATGAGAATCCACATGTTAAAAATACCTTTCCCTTCCAAATAGCCCACTGTGATACAGAAAAAGAACAAAAGCATAAATTATTCTAAACTAGTAGATTCACATTCTTGTGTTTACTTACCCCCTCCTCTCTGAACAACCTTATTTCCCAAGAGACATTAGTTTTAATATTGAAAATCTGCTCTTAGTAACTGAAGGGATAATGGCATTATAGAATAATTGCTGTTATGGAGAAATTAACAGTTAATACAGGGATTTGACTAAACTACTAATTTCTTTTGTTTAAATTATCCATCTTGTCCCTTTTCATAGCTGCTTTAAAAACTTAATACAGTTTATATAAATTCTTGTCTAGTACCTTAAATACATATACACTAATAAGATTCTCATTTATTGTCACAGTTTCTATCCTATTTTGTAAATCTGTTTCGAAATATATGTTTTCAAACAGTGCTATATGGCAGTGTTCCTATAAATTATGTTTTCTACTACTACCCCTACCTGCCCAAAGGTGGAAAATTCTGGTCAAAGAAATATGGGAAATGATGAATTAAATAAAGTCCTTTATTTTAAATTTATTCTTTGTAAAAATTTTTAAATACTGTATGTGTTGATGTGTTTTATAAATAGAAGTTATGTGTATTTCCCAAATTTATTTGACCAGTATCTTTTTAAGAATTGATCTCCTCAACTCATTTTGGAGTATGCTGTTTTATACTCATGGATGAATTAATTTTGTTTTAGTCTTTGTTAAAATAGTATTTACACTCATTGTTATTCCTGCAGGTATATTAATTTGGTCAGCATGTATTGTTTTCAGAATGCTGTCTTTTGAAAGTAATCCTGGCTTACTAAAATTTTTTCAAACCTAAATCCAAAATTTTATTCAAACAAAAATTGTGTGGGCTAGGTAACATCCCTGTGAACTTTCTTATGACACAGTCCAATAATGTATAAATTCCTTAAAACATTGAATCTTAGGCACTATATTCCCTATATAAATATAATTGGCAGTGGAGGAGGGGTGTCTGTAACTCAGAATGGTACTTTGCTCTCTGAACAATAAGTTCAGTATTTTTGGTGGAGCAAGGAGGATGACCTGAAGTCCCTGAAGATGGTTAGTTAAGTTGGAGATAGGCATAAACTAAATGCTAATTCAGATAAACTAAAGGTAAAGGGATATGCAATATTGGTACCATTTATCTAACAGCTATGTAGATTGGAAGTGTCTTATCTCATTTTGGATAGATAAGGATTTTATAATTGGAAAGGATTTTAAAGGGCATTTACTAAAAATTTCTACTTAATATTCGAGTAATCCTGCTTGTAGCATTCATAATTTATACTAATCTAATGACATCGCTCTCTTTTTTTTAAAGAGAGAGAGAACTTTTTAATATTTTTCTTTTTTTTAGTTTTCGGTGGACACAACATCTTTATTTTTTTATTTTTATGTGGTGCTGAGGATCAAACCTAGCGCCCGCGCATTCCAGGCAAGCACGCTTGAGCCACATTACCAGCCGTAATGACATCTCTTTACCTCACTATAATTCTTTAAAGTTTTTTACTAATTTATCTAAAATCTACATGTTGCTAGGTTCCAATTCCCTTAAATATACTGAGATTGGTACAGAATATATTCCATTTAACAAGTGCTTTAGAACCAACTCTGGGCCAGATACCATCCTACACACTAAAGGACAAAGAAGCATTGTTATAAGACAAAATCCCTGTGTTCAAGGGGCTCAGATTCCAGTGGAGCAAGACAGATTCCCAAGCAGGAAGTCTAAGAAGCAATTTATCTGTATGATTAAGGTAAAATAGAATAATATTTTGGTGGGAGAAGCTGATAGTATTTCTTTGGCCAAAGTGATCAGGGAAAGTATCTGAGAGGGTCCTTAGCCCTGGAAAATGAGGTGAAGTCATTGGTATACAGATCTAGGGATAGAACATTTCAGATCCAGAGTACAAGTGAAGGCTGAATTAGGAACAGTATGAGCATGTTTATGGGACAGAAGAAGCCAGTGTGACTATAGCAGAATGAGAAAACATGAGTGGTAGCCATAAGCTCAGTGAAGTGAGCAGCAGGAATGAGATTGTACGTGGACTTTTAGGACATAAGTAAAGAGTCTATATATTTATTGTAAGTGTTACAGATTACTATTAGAGGATTTTAAGCAGGGGGAGGGGAATAAGTTCTAATTTTACCATTAAGAAAATGGATCTGAGCTAGGCGCAGTAGCACATACCTGAAATCCTAGTGGCTCGGGAGGATGAGGCAGGAGGATCATAAGTTCAAAGCCAGCCTCAGCAATTTAGCGAAGCCCTAAGCAACTTATCATCACCTTGTCTCTAAATAAAATATTTTTAAAAAGGATGAGGATGTGGCTCAGTATTTAAGTGCCCCTGAGTTCAATCCCTGGTTCCAAAAAGAAAAATAGAAAATGGATCTGGTTGCCTTGTGGATTACAAGGGGCAAGGGTAGAGGTAGTAAGGATGGTTTGGAGGCTACCAGGCAATTATACTAGAGATCAGCTTGGGCAGAGATTTGCCTGTGGAAGTGAAGAGAGGGACAAACTAGGGACTGCTGTAGAGCCAAAGCTCACTGAACTTTCTCGTAAATTGGGTGGTGGAGTAAGGGAAAAAGGAACCAGTGAAAAACTCTTGCCAGTATTGTTCTTCCTGCCTGATCTTGGGTAATTTAAACAGCGTTTACCTCTATCATTTCTATTTCTTACCCCACCTTCATCAAACTTACCATAATTCTGGACTCCTTCCAGTTGATCACTGTCCCTCTTAATATTATGAAGTCTTACACATTGATACTGGTATTATCTTTGTTATAAAGTTGCCCTGTGTTGAAATTGGACACACAAAATTTGGGTGTTTTTCACTTATAATTATTGGTAATAAAGTTGTTTCTTATGCCTGCCTTCTTTCATATTTTAACTTAAAAGAACATCCATGCTTATCTATACACCATTTGATCCAGCACTACAAAATGACTAATCCTTTGAACCTTGATTATTCATTTTATTAAGAATTCTGCTACCAGCTTGAATTTTCATTGAGATATGATTAGCAAGCATTTATTGTCATCAGACCAGTGAAGATGTTAACCACAAGTCCAGACCCCTAGGCGTTGCTTTATAAAGCTTCCTTTTTAAAATACAGTCATTCAGCCATTGCTAAAACTGTACTTTCACCAGCCAACATTGCTCCCATTCCTTCATTTAATGAGTGTTTACTGACTGAATATAAGACTCTGGGCTAGGCACTAAGGATTTATAAATATATTTATAAGCACATGTAAGTACATATTTATGTATACTAGATCCCATTAGTGTGTATAAGTAAATATAATGAAGGAAATACAGTGATATAGTCATTGAAGTCTCTGCAGCTCACAGAATCCCAGATGTCTTTTTAAGCTCTTCATTCTAGGGAGAAATGTATTTTGTGTGATGGGTGAAAATGTGGAGGCAGGGAAAGGCAAAAAGAATAGCATCTCAAGTCAGCTTAAAACCAGACTCTTGCTCCATCAGGAAAATGCCTCAGTTGATCCATAAAATGAAATATATTCATATATTCATATATTTCATATATTTAGTATGTTTAAGTTAATATAGTCACGTTTTCTTCCAGTGAAGGAATGAATCTCTTTTCTTCTGTAAAGCACAAGGTGAGATAGTTGATTTATGTAGAAAGGTCATGTTTTATGACATGTGCCAGCCAGTCTTCAACTACTGAAATCATACTCAGCATGGTAAGCTGCTTATACTCTGAGAGGCTCAGGGGAACTCTTGACTCTCTAGAGGAACTGCAAATGCATACTTCCTCTGGGTCATCTTCTCTTCCGACTGCTCTCTTTCTCTTCCTTGACCCATTTGCCTTGCTTTCTCTCTCCTGATCTCCCCTAATGTGTCTTTGGTAAGAAACAGTGAGACAACACAGAATTAAGACACTTCGGAGAGGGTAAAATTCAGGAAAGGCCTCACCAAAGAAGTACAACAGCTCCATAGTCTCTTATCCTAACCCCTTTATGCCAAATGTGTTTGGGAATTCAGAACTTTTTAGTTTTAGGAAAAAAAAAATCTTTAAAAAAAAAGAAAAGAAAATCTATTATATTTTTTCCCTTATAGTAGGGTATCTTATGGCTAGAATCAAACACATTAATATTTCTATAGTAAAATATGAATAGTTACTAATGAGCTAAATGAAACCTATAAATAGCTCCAGGTCAAGTTTCAATACAAATGAGTTTATGAAAAATTTGTGAGGTAATAATAAGAACTTATGAACCTATAGTTGTACTGGGTGGTTTAATTATGGGACATGGTGGCATCTCCTATTGTGATCTACTAATTCCTCATTATCATTTTGAGGACAAATTACCTGTTCTTTTAACAAGTCAACATAACTCGTTTTTTCTTTGCATTTTCAAGTTCAAGTAGGAGCTTAAAATTCTATAAAGTCCTTTATCTAAGTAAGTCATTTAGTAAATCTCTTCCAATTTTACAACCTAATCATTTTGCACACTAATATCCATACTTTGCTTCACAGTTTTCCAAATACTTCCTATATTGGCATGAGTCAAAAGAATATTCATTATCTTGATTTTTTCATAATGCAGTAAACTCAACTTGGAAAGTTCACAGCCTGACTCCTTAGGAGAATTTTAGTGGGAGCTCAGTGTATAACTTTGATTTCATTTAACTGTTTCAGTGAACATAGGCTTTCCTCTGTATACCTCATATACTGCAAATGAGCTTAGTTTCTCCTTTATTCCAAACTTTTAAAGTGTCATTCTTAGGTTTAAGCTTTCATATTAGTTAATGAGTACATATTTAAACTTTTGTTGCTAAAAAATTTAGATAGGCTTAACACTGGCAAAATGTACTAATGAGAAGCCTTTAGAATTTTTAATAATCAAATTTGCATGCCAATCACTTAGCAACAAGACAAAATATTAAATGGAAGGCAGAAGATTTAGAGGCATGAATTAGAAGGTAATTGCTACAGTTTAGACAAGGGTAGAGTCAAAGGTTAGAGGGTAAAACAAATTGCACTTGATGATTGATTGGTGGAGATAAGAAAGAAATCTTTATTGTTGGACTTTGGTTTGGTCCACGCAGTGGGGCATTTATGCTAATTAATTGGGAGTAAAGGAAGACAAGTGGAAATGGATCAGCTAAAGGGAATGAAGATTACCAACTTGGCTGACCTTAGATATACAGAACTTGAACTCTTTCTATGAGGGTTTAAGTCAAAATTTCTATTTAAATGCCCAGATGGATACATGGTTGTATTGGAAAATGAGTCAGAAATACGCATTTGTAGCTTTCAACTGACTATGATAAGCAATTATCACTCAGGTATTAGCTGTTGAGTTTTCTGGACCATTAGTTGTTTTTAAAGTGGAACAGTACCCACACAAAGAAATGAAAAGTTAAAAGCTACCAGTCACTTCCTTTAATTCACTGAACTGTAACAGTTTTTCCATGTTAAGATATCTTCTTCTCCTTTAAAATACATATTGCTGCCCCCTGACTTGTTTGTATTTTTTAATCTAGCTTTTATTTTGAAAAATTTAAAATCTACAACAAAAAAGTTGATAGAATAATACAGTAAATATCTATATAACCTAAACTGGGTTCATCAGATAAGTTTTTGCCACATTTACTTAGCAGTCTCTATATACACATGCATATGTGTATACTGTTTTGGCTGAGCCACATGAAAAAGTGATTTGTAGACATTATGACATGTCATCTCAAATACTTCATTATGCATCTCTAAGAATAAGTATAGTCTTAGCTGGGCATGGTGGCACATGCCTGCAATCCCAGTTACTTAGGAGACTTAGACAGGAGGATTAGAAGTTTGAGGCCAGCCTCAGCAACTTAACAGGACCATCTCAAAATAAAAAGGACTGGGGATGTAGTTCAGTGGTAAAGACTTCCTGGGTTCAATTCAATACCCCCCCCAACTCCTTCCAAAAAGAATATTTTCCCACATAAGCATCATACCATTTACTATAGCTCAGAAATATGAAATTCAGTAGAATTATCTAATATACAGTCTACATTTAGATTCCCCAACAGAAAAAAGGGGAAAAAAATACATTTCCCTACCAATGTAAAAATGTCTTCTTAGCTTTTGCCTCACCACACCACCTTAATCCAGGCTGAATCAAATTTCACCTGAATTCTGTTTATAGCCTTTGCATCTTCTTTAGTCACTTTTTTTAAAAAAAATATGTAATCATGACATTTTCTTTTTGCAGATAGCAATTCAAAAAACTATTGATGAACTGTTTTCTTTTGGTCAACTCTTTTGCCACTCTAGTGTAAACTGTGTTATAGATGTTTTCATTTGTGGGTCCTGAGTAAACCAAGTTATACTAAAAAGGTACTTTAAAACTTAAAATTAGGGATGGGGAAATTACTTTTATTTTTTATCCATCTTCATCAAATCATAGTCTTTATCCTGTGTTTTTAACTTTAATAAACAGGTTAATGAAGAGTTAAAGGAAACATTTACTCTTTGCAAATTCATGATTCCATTTTCGGATATTTGAGACACGTTACTTTAGTCTACATTTTCTCTCCCTGTATAGTATTGAGATTCTTTACTTCACTCTCATAAGGTTCATACATTGCTTATGTTTTACCATTGAAGTATCTTTTTAACAAGATCCTTGAAAGGAATCGAAATGTTAGTATAGCAGATGAACTCTGAAAACTACTGGTACTGATGCAGTTTCCCTGTAGATAACAGGCTTACAAAATAAATAGTCTTTGAGGTACAATTGAATGGTTTAATCTCAATGGTAGAGAAAGCCAACCCCCAAGAAATATGGTATACATTTTTGTAATCATGGTGGATGGTTAACAAGTTAATACAATGGTAATATGTTGCCAATACATTAGGAAGCTGTTTTCTTCAACAATTTTGTTAGTTTCATCTATGTTTTGGTGGTTAAATAGTTCAATAAATATGTCAAAAATAGAATGCCAAGGACTGTGTTTTCTTCTGAAAAGTTCAATATTAGGAAGACTGAGGTTGAGGAGGAGCATATCAGATAGTAAAAAAGAATGGAAAGTTAATTTTCAGAATACGTATTTTCATCTACCTCCCTATAATCTGCCAAATAATTATATGTTCTAAAATTACTAATAATATATAAGCCAGTAGTTGAAAATAAATTCTCTAAAATTTCAACAATACCAAGTCTGTCTTAAATTACTCCCCCACAGACTTAATTTCTTATCCTATCATTTTGTCATTCTTTTGAGTATGATATAAAGCACTGCTCTTATTTCATTTTTAAATGTACCATCTTTTACATACATAATATTGAAGCCTCATGTGCTTTCTTTTTGTCTTTTGTGTATGTGTGATCACTGTGTGTTATTTTCCTCCACCCCTCCTTTTTAAAATTTTTCCTAAGTCTTAGATTCTGTGCTGTTTAATCCCAATGAAATATTACAGAAGGGGTAGCATAGTTTAGTTGTCTGGAATCTACCCTATCTTCATATCTTGGCTTCTTCATTTACTGGCTGAGGGACTGGGCAGATTACTAAATCTATTAGTCTTTGTTTCTTCTTCTGAAAAATGGATATAATAATATCTTTTTATGTAGCTTTAGTGGGCCTTGCATTGAGTAAGCACTCAGTAAGTGGTAGCTATTGTTATAGTTAATATTAATTATAGAAACCCTAGTCACCAGTATTTTTGTTTGTTTGTTTGTTTGTAAAGTTAATACTTATGGACCTAGTACAGTGGTTCTAAAATGCACGCAGTTTTTCTTCCATGGGGCATTTATGATAATGTCATCACTTAGGTGGGAGGGGTGCTACTAGCATTTTGGGGTAGGGAGTAGCAATGCTGCTAAACAGCTATAGTGCACAGGCCAGCTCCCCACAACAAAGAACTATTCAGCCCAAAATACCAGCAGTGCTCAGATTGAGAAACCTTAAAGGAATCTAGTCTAAACACTTTTAGAATAATTTTTGTTTTCTTTTCAGTGTATTAACTATTGTACTTTGACACATATCACAATTTTTTCAAATTAAAAAAATCAGTGTATTCAGAATCAGAAATTTGAACTTTACCTGAAAACTTCCGTTTAGTAATTATATAATTATTTTAACATGAATTAAGAGTTTTGACATAATAACATTAGTTAGCTGGGTATGGTGGTATCTACCTGTAATCCCAGTGGCTCAGGAGACTGAGGCAGAAGGATTGCAAGTTCAAGGCCAGTCTCAGCAACTAAGTGAGACCCTCTCTCAAAATTAAAATTTAAAAAACAATAAAATAAAAAAAAATAAAACAAAAAACAGGCTGGGGATGTGGGTCAGCAGTAAAGCACCCCTGGGTTGAATCCCTAGTACCAATAATAATAATAATACTTAATGTTTATGGAACACTAATTGCCAGGCACCAAATTAAGCATTTTATGGAACATACATAATCCTCATAATAGCACTCTTAAGTGTCCCCATCTAACAACTGAGGAAACGGAGGCACAGAAAATAGGAAGTGCACACACTGAAATTTGAACCCAGGCAGTCTAGGTCTAGAAACTGCTCTTGCCTATTCCATTAGCTGTCTCTCTGTGGTCTCTTAGGGTCTTGGTGATAAAAATGCAATGATCTGTTAAGTTTGAATGTATTAGTATGTATTGGAAAATGCAAATTTTAGACACTGTTTTCGATTTTGTCACTTTTTGTGGTGACCAATGAATCTTAGGATCAGGCAAGTTAGGTACACCCTGGAGTAGATTAGATCTTTTAGAATTGTGATTTTTAAAAATCTTTATTTCACACATATTATTGGTCATTACCTTATCTATATAACATAAACTTTATCATAAGTACAGAGTTTTTAAATAAAAGTTAAAATAAACTTAACTTCCCTTTTCCCTTTGCCCATTTTTAAATGGATACATGAGGTGTTCTGCAATTGTTTGGTCATAGCCAACTGGCCTAATGTCTTAAGCAGATTTTCTCCTAGCACTATGCAGAAATAATGGTATAGCCACAAAGACCAGTCTGTAGATAGCAGATTTTAGTGCTATAGTCCTGGTGCTCTTCTAATAATCCATTGGGTTTGATATGCAATGATTTTTATAACATTGACCAAACAAAATCTAAAGATTCTAAAACTCTGCCTTCTTATGGTTAACATGTATTTGCTTTTATGCTTGTTTTTCCATTGAGGAATTCTTTTTTTAAAAAAATATATCTTTATTTTATTTATTTATTTTTTATGTGGTGCTGAGGATCGAACCCAGGGCCTCGCAGGTGCTAGGCGAATGCTCTACCACTGAGCCACAATCCCAGCCCCATCCATTGAGGAATTCTTAAGGTGTTCATTTTATCATTGACTGAGACCTTGATTTTCAGCCATGTGGTTGGTTTAAATAAAAATGTTAGATGCCTTATTGACATTCATATACCTTCTGTTGTCATAGGAGAACACAATCCTGGAGTGGCAGGTAGCAAGGGAGTTTTGAGGGCTCACATGTTGGCTTACTTTTCCTTGTAGGGTTAGAGACTGGGCAGTGCAAACCGGCTCTTAGAACTTTCATTTGTCACCTACTTAATGACTGAGTTTGTTGCCATAAAGAATTGAAAAGTGCCCTATCAAATTAACCCATATTTCATCTGTCTCCACACTGACATTTGGGAACTTAGTCAAGTTACCCCTAGAATATTAGCATAATCACCTGTGTTGTCTTAACTTTGACATAACATCATTAATAGCTTCATTCCTATTCTTACCCTGCCCAGAAAAATCATTTGTAGGAATAATCGTTTATTCCCTAAATGATACCTTCTCACAGTGTGCCTTCTGCACAAAAGGTGCCTTACCCCAATCTCTTTTTCATGCTTATATCTAAATTGATATATTCAAATCAGAAATTTCAACATCCTGTATGAAAACTTCCGATTTCTACCTCCCCTAACCTGAAAATGATCTCTTTTTCCTTGTAGTATTCATGACTTCCTAGGTTTGTTTATGGTTTGCCTGATGTGTTGATTTGTGAGTATATTGTGTATTTTCATTCTAAAGAAGTTATTCTCTCAAATTCCATCCCTTTTTAAGCTTCATCTTTGCAGATCAAGTTTTGGTTGCATTAATTTCTACTGAATAACCTCAAATATGCCTAGCCCTCACTTATCTCTTCCTTGTGGTTTTCTTCTGTGCCAGAGCTGTCTTTATCCTCTTGTCTTTTTGTGTAGTTTTTCATCCAAATAAAAACAGGGCTTGGGTCTTGAAACCACTGGTAATCCTTAAAAGAATTCTGTTTCTGTAGCTGCAGAAATAATTTCTGACTCTGTTCCTAAAATGCATTCATGTAAAATAGAACTTTCCATCTTCTACATTTAGCATTTTACCTTTTTTTCTAGTAATTTATTATTTTGTTTTTAGCAAATTAAATTCTTAATTGGTATAAGATAAACATATTAAAATTAAACAATACTAAAATTAAGAGGAAGTGAGAACCTTGATTTTATTGGCCTTTTAATTTTTCTTAAAGCTCTTCAATGTTCTCTTTATATAAAAATCAAAGTCTGAAGTTAATTAAGGCAGAACTATTTATGATTAAATCAAGTCTTGAATATTGTATCTATACCTTCCCAAGTATCCTTTTCCCTAAATCTCTTCACTTCCTGATTATTTTTCCCTGTCCTTTGATTGAATCACCTTTTAGACCTGCTCATTGCTGTGGTCTCTAAGAGTCTCTGTCCCTCTAAATTCTCCTTCTCTTTCAACTCAACAAAAGATTTCAAAAAATATAAGGGTAAGGAGAAACCACAGTTTTTCATTTATTATCAGAAAACAATTGTTTTCTAAGATTTTATCATGACACAAAAATTGTGGACCTGTGATTTCAGAAGCAGACTGCTTGTGGTTATTTATTCTTAGCAACCTTGGGTCCATCCCTTTGTTATTTTGTACTAAAGTATAGAATAATTCTCTTCAGAGCCAAGACTCTGTTTTGAAAAAAAATGCTGACTGAGCCCAAGATTTTTATCTTCACAAGAACAAGGAGAGAGAGAGAATGGGAATTGAAAAAATACCAAAAAGAAGAGAGTAGAACATGAGATAGTGAGGGAAAGTTTGAGATTTTCTTCTTTTACAAATCCCAAACTCAGTCACTCTACAAGCTTTATGATGTATCATACAAATTTAGCTTCCCTGAGCCCCTGCTTCCCATTTGTGAGATAGAAATAACCCTTTTCCACAAGGTGCTTAAGGGCCCTGGTTGGCATAATGTACATAGAATACTGAATAGATGCCTCCTATCTGGTTCTTATTTTATATTATTTATTTATTTATATTGTTTTATTATTTTTGTTTGCCCATGTGGGAGCACAGTTGAGTTTGAAAATCTCCCCAAGGTACCTGTAGAGTTTTAGGCATTATTTTCCTGTAAAATAAAAATATTGCTAACCCCTGCTTGGAAAACTTGTTCAGTAAGGTCTATACTTTCAGAGGTGAATTGCATGAGACATGGGGAGGGAAAAAGAAGCAGTTGCTTTTCAAGAGCAGGGGGCGTGGGCCCAATTATATTGTCTGTATTTTGCTATGATCTGAAGTTTTATGTGCTACCTCTCCTGGCACCCTATACTACATATGCATGTGTGCATGTGCATGCACACTCAGGTAACAGTCCTAGCTTTGACATGCAAGTATAGTCTAAAGCAAGAACATGTTTAACATGAAATGAAATCCTTAAGAAGTGATAACTTAAGGAATTGGCCTGCAAGTGTAAAGTTGATTATTGTATGTTGTTAATGTGTTTTACGTATATTTTAACCACCCCTGTCCCCTGAGAAGTTTTAATATACATGGGTTCTGACAAATAACAATACTTCAGCCTAGTAACTTATAAAATAGAAATGAAACATAAATTAAGATTAATATACTATTACCTACGTTTGAATTTTGGTTGTTTAGAAAGCAAATGTTTACTTATTGAACAATAATATATGCCAGGCACTGTCCTAGGCAGTAAATAAATGAGTAGAAAAATGTGAATAAAATAGACAAGACCTTTGCTCTCAAGACAATATTTAGTTGCTAAATTTATTTCCTTTTCTTTAGGGTATTTTTGTTATCTCTGATTTTTAGAGCTGAAAAATGCCTTACAGATCATCTAGTTCAGCCTTTCTGTTCAAATGGAGAACCTGAACACTGAAATTCTCAGGAGAGTAAGATAATACAGCAGAATATTCCAAGTAATGCAAACTGTAGAAAAATCAGCACAAACTGAGAATTCACAATGTCTTTAGTATCATGTTTAAATTTTAAAAAAGTCTAAATTATTAGGAAACTTCAGTTGTATTAATATAAATGGATTCCACTATATTATCTGCAAGTTAAAATGAAAAAACAAATGTCTTTTTTTCTTCTTTAGCATTATAGTTAAAACAATTTTGTATACTCTAATGATTGAATCCATAAATTGTTTTCTGTCTGTGGAACTCAAAGAGTTTCAAAAGTAATGATGTTCATGAGTGTCTCGGTAGTGTTGATAAAAGTAATGTGTCTTTCTGTCTTACTTAGAATCATAGCAGTTCATATCTGGAATTCAGATCCCTTATTTCAAGGATGTAGATATTGACTCCCAGAGAGGTTAACTAACTTGCCCAAATAAGAGCCACAATTAGCCACTCAAATTTAATCAAGGAGTCAGGTTTTTGTTTTGTTTTTTAATTAAGACTTTTATATTTTGATATTCAGATATCCGTTATTCTCAACTCTAAATGGTTTTATATTAATCATCATCAGACTTGCTGAGCATTGCCTTATTTTTTAATTCTGGGAAATTGACAAAAATTCTGAAGTCATAGATATTAGAACCAATTCTCTTGGCATTATTTCTGTAACTTTCATGCTATAATTATTTGATATTCAGTTGCTGGTCACAAATAATTTTTCCCCTATAATAGGTATTGTCTTCTGAGAACTCTGAAGCAATGTCAGACATTGAGAGAAGCTCTCATTGCTGCAGGAAAAGAGATTATATGGCATGGGCGGACAAAAGAAGAACCAGCTCATTATTGTAGCATTTGTGAGGTACGTAAACGTTCATCTCCACAGTTGTTTTTGTAATCCCTCTTGCCTCTCCACTCTTGGTTTCTCCTCAGACTGTGTGTGTGTGTGTACACACACACACTTCCATGTAACGTATTTTACTGTAGGTATCATTGTGTTCAATTTTGTTACTAGATTTCTTATTTCTTATATTAAAACTTAATCTGATGATGTAATATTTTATTAATCATTAATCAGCCTTAAAAATATCTACCACAGAGTCATTTATCTGATAGGTCTTTTACAGATGATAATAAGCAAGAAGTTTTTAGTCCAAGAATTTAGACTGGGAACATATGTGCACAGATGCCAGTAAACTGGACATAATTTGGTATACCTCCATGCAGATCAATGTTCAGTCCTCCCTGGTGCAATTTGCAATATATCCATCAATCTTCTACTGTAGCCAAGGCTTGCAAGAGGAGCAGGAACAAAGGAGATGTAGTGCCTGCTCTAAAGAAACTTAAATTCTACTTGGAGAAAATGAATTATAAACAGTTGATTATAATTTATAGGAGACTACGATAAATGTGAAGTTGGGATTTCTGTTATGAAAATACTGTGGGGAAATAAATGATCTAAGTTTCCTTTCTGGTATTGGCCTAAGAGCTCACAGAAGTATTAGCATTTGAGTCCTTCCTTGAAGGATGAGTATGATTTTAGTGGGCTAAAAAATGATGTGAATTAGAGGTAGACTGTCATGGGGTATAGGAAACATAGAACTGGAGAATTAGAATAGTTTTCAAAAAGAATGAACAGTCCAATGTGGCTTTAACACAGACTGTGCAAATTCTACTCATAAGTCTCAGTGATATGTGGCTTGCAGTGCATCTTGAACACTTTTAAGGAATTTGATATTTGGTTTGAGGTCACTAAAGCCATCAAAAATTTTTGAGAAGCAAGTAATATGATGTGTATCTTGGAGAAGACAGAAATAGTAAGCTATTGGAGTGGTCTTAACTACGATTTTTCATCTTAAGGCCTAGACTAGAACTTGGCAGGAGGAATATTAAAGAAGGGGAAGAAATAAAAAGTATTTAGAAGATAAAAATAAGTAGTCATTAAATGGCAGAAGTAAGCGACAAGTTGAAGAATGCTTATAAACTTTCTAACTCAGGTTCCTATTATTGCCCATTGATAGTAATGGAAACATGGTGTACTCCAGGATTTTCAGAAATGAGATTGTGTGAGTTTTCCATTACTGAAAAAATTCCACAATAAGCAGATATGGCAATATTGATGATCTTTTCCACATTGATGTTTTCAAATTCTGTTGTTGATCTTTCTTTGAAATGATTGAATTCATTAACTATATTAGTGTTGTATAAAGTCCAAAGTAAGTCAGTTGGAGAAAATGAATGTATAAACTTTCCAGTATTTGAGAATGACTCCTGTCCCACAGTGCTGGTCCTTATCCTGCCTTAACAACTCAAGGCTTTCTGTATAAGATAGAGGCATTATTTCTAAATCATGCCATGCTCATGAGTATACTTTTTGTTTATACTTACATAAGGCTTATAACTGAATACTCAACTGTCATTTCATTTACCTATCAGTTTCTTTATCTGTAAAATAGATTATATTCATTCACCAAGCATATTTTGAGGTTTGGGTAAACACTGGGCACTATGACATGCACTAGCAATAAAACAGTTTTTGTCTTTGAGTAACTCAGCTGTGGGGAAAGACAGGCATCCATACACAATACTGTGTAATAAGTACTATCATAGAGAGTAAAAGGAAAATAATGATTACATGCATCTGATTGTATAATAATATTTTTAGATTTAAAACAGAAATGAGCTGACCTTTGCCAAACTTTTGAATTAGGCTTTGTCAGAGGTCATCATGTCATTCTCTCAGGTAACTCCCCTAAAAATGCATTACCACCATGTATTTAGGTTTGACACAACATAAAGATTCTCAAACACAGACATGTTTTTCCTTAGTGTACCCTATCTTAACCAGAGATAATTGTCTATGCATGGTTCCCTTAAGGTAAAGTTTTATGTTTATACCAAAGCAGTACAATAAATACCACCATCTCTGTTTAATGCATTTTTCTTTTGTATAAAACAGGTGGAGGTTTTTGATCTGCTTTTTGTCACTAATGAGAGCAATTCTCGTAAGACCTACATAGTACATTGCCAAGATTGTGCACGAAAAACAAGTGGAAACCTGGAAAATTTTGTGGTGCTAGAACAGTACAAAATGGAGGACCTGATGCAAGTCTATGACCAATTTACATTAGTAAGTGAAAACAACACGTGAGTATGTAGTTAGCTGGGTTGAGTCAACAGTGTTTGCTCTGCCACCTGATAAGTTGGAGGTAATGAAATACTTAAATTTTCTTTTGGCTCAGCAGATAATACATAAGGGTGTATTCCTATCATCCCCTTCTCTTTTACTTCCAACTATTTATTCATATGAAATTGGCATATATCATTTTCACTTTTCTTCCTGGGTGAGACCAGCCTAAATAATGTTACAACTACATTTTAAAATCTTCATGTGTTTTAGAACCCTTTCATATCTTTTCTATCATTTGATCTCAGTTAATTGAATATGTTCGTAGGTTATTGGTGCCAACAAAATGCTCAGTGTGTGCTTTTCTATATATACTTCTGCTTTTAGAGTTAATTGTATTTCTTTATAAAATTTTGTATTTGCCAGACATATTAACCTCATGGGAATATTTGATGGAGTTTAACTTCCTGGTATGTTATATAACCTTCTGAAATTTAAGTATACTTGTAAATTGCATATAGTTTTTAATTTCAAATAGCAGATTCTCAGGGGAAAACATTTTATCCTAGCAGATCAATAGCTTTATGAAAAGAGACAGACATAATTTATGAATTATTGATTTTCTCCAATACTTTTCTCTCACACACATGTGATAGAAACTGACTTTTTGAAATTTAGCTCCTGATATTTTCACCTGAATGCTTTTCAAGATTTCTTTTGAAGAAGAAGAAAATTATCTGGACTATATTGAGCCAAATATGTAGTACCTATTGAGATAGATTCTGAAGGCAGTCACTAATGAAATTGTAATTGATTCGTTAAGTTATTTTTCTAAATATAAGTATGGAAAGTTGCAGGTACATTGAACAGGGAAGTGGTCTTAGACTCTTGGGAAAAGTGGCCAAGTTAAAGAAAAGGTTTTACTTTTGTGTATTAGGCTGTTGACTTTTTTGTTTTATGTTCCCGAACTTCATAAACAGAATTATGTTTATAGCCATAAGCTAGGGAACAATATTAATAATTTGTATATCAAAATAAACTACTTTACTTTCATTTTCAGGCTCCTCCATTACCATCCGCCTCATCTTGATATTATTCCATGGACATTAAACATGAGACCTTTTCTGCTATTCAGGAAGTAACCCAGTTCTGCACCACTGGTTTTTGTAGCTATCTCGTAAGGCTGCTGGCTGAAAACTGTGTCTATGCAACCTTCCAAGTGCGGAGTGTCAACCAACTGGATGGGGGAGAGTACGGCTCCTACTCCAGGACTCTCACAAAGCTAATCAGCTGAACTTCAGAAAAATAAATAAATAATAATTTCCATGTTTTGTATATATCTGACAAAACTGGCAACACCATACAGACTACTGACTTGAAGACAACCTCTTTTATATTTCTCTATTTCTGGGCTGATGAATTTGTTTTCATCTATCTTTTCCCCTTCACAATTTTCCTTGGAAAAAAGTACTAGCCTAGCTGGTCATTTCTTTGTAAGGTAGTTAGCAATTTTAAGTCTTTCTTTGGTCAACTTTTTTTTTTTAATGTGAAAAATTAGGTAAGAAACTTTTTTACTGCTTTTATGTTTTTCTGTCTTGTTTTGAAACCATGATGGTTATACTTTTGGTTCCTAAATAAAACATTAAAAAACTTAACAGCCAAGTCACAAAGATAATGGATTGCACATAGACTAAGGAATAAACTTCAGATTTGTGATTTTTGTTTCTAATCTTGATGTAAATTTACACTATTTATAAATACATATTTATTGCTTGAAAATATTTGTGAATGGAATGCTGTTATTTTTTCCAAATTTACCTGCCATTGAAATTTTAAGGAGTTCTGTAATTTCAAACACTACTCCTATTACATTTTCTATGTGTAAATAAAACTGCTTAGCATTGTACAGAAACTTTTATTAAAATTGTTTAATGTTTAAAGAGTTTTCTATTGTTTGAGTTTTAAAAAGAATTTATGTACAGTGCCCAGTTTTTGTTCATTTTTCAAATCTGATTATATATATTTTATATATACTTATGTATGTATATATAATATATATAGAAATCTGAATATATGTATAAAGATTTAGAACTTAAATTTTTCTCGTTTAAGTTTCACATCTATGGTAGATTTTTGAGGTGTCTACTGTAAAGTATTGCTTACAAAAGTATGATTATTTTTAAAGAAATATATATGGTATGTATCTTCAAGACCTAAAATGTCAGACTGGTTTATTGTTAAGTTGCAATTACTGCAGTGACAGACCAATAAACAATTGCTGCGGAAATATAGTATAATAGTAGATAACAAATAGTGAATGAACAAGATTTTTAAAGGAATGTTGTATTGACTTGACAAATCCTGTACATCACTTAGTAGCATTTTATATGGGAAAAGGGATTCCAGGATAAAGGGTCTATTTTAGAACACAAATAAATTAAGAGACTTATTTTTTAAAGTTAGGAAATTTTGATATTTCATGCTTTCCTGTTTGCATGACCATGATGGGATGGGGATCTACAAATTCCATATCACTAGTAAAATACAACAAGCTATATTAGCATTCACAAATCACTGCTAATTAACGGTGTCTAATATTAGTATTTTATTTTATAATGCATCTTCATTTGTATCTCCATTTTCTGAAGCACTTGGCAAATAGTCTCCTTTTATAATATAGTTCTATGAATTTTCCAGAAGTGTTATTGAAGAAACATAAAGAGTGCTTATAAGTGAAGTTTTAACACAAATACACGTACACATCCACACATGTACACACATGCACATATGACTGAAGAAAATTTATTGTCCTGTCTGGCCAAATGCTGTGCTGATTGCATTAATCAAGTACCCTTTCAGACAGTTTTGGAGTATGTTGTCCTTCTAGAAGCAATTTGGAGGCTGAAAGCATGTAGATGTTTTATTCAATTTAGTTAATAATTTGGTTTGCTGCTGAATACCTTTTAGCAGCAGTCATCCCATATTTATAATTTAAGACAAATAATTCCAAATCTTTAGTTATGAAGTAAGTGCTTCCTGAAGTGCTGTGAGGATGTTAACCACAGACTTTTTATTATTATTATTTTTTAGTTGTAGTTGGACACAATACCTTTATTTATTTTTATGTGGTGCTGAGGATCGAACCCAGGGCCTTGCACATGCTAGGTGAGCTCTCTGCCATTGAGCCACAACCCCAGCTCCAACCAGATATTTTTAAGTGGTTTTCTTTTAAAATCTCCTATCCAGAAGTCATATAGAATAAAAGAACTCCAGACAAAACATTTTTGCAAACAAAAATTGCAAGCCAACCTCCAAAAACAAAAATCAGAAGAAGGCTAAAGCTGTACCTAAATGTTTCTTAACCCATTCTGATGTATCTCATATAACTGTCTTGTCTTCCTTGGTTTTGTTAGGATAGTTTGTTGTCATTTAACTGTTTGTGTATGTTGGCCCCATTAACGCATACTCTATCCAGATGGCTTAATAATGGAACAACTTTGCATCATCACACATTGTTCAAAGAAAGGATCTAATCACACAGTGCATTTTTTAAAAAGCAGATGTCGATCCAGAGATTGAGGACTAAATTACATTCTTTTCTCATTAGCATCAGTTAAGTAGGAACTCTTTTAACTAGCATCAATATAGTAATTCCATTTGCCTAAACTATTAAAACAATGAAAAATTTTAGATTTTACTACAAAGTGTAGAAGTTAAGTCACCTCGGAAAAGTAAATTTAAAATTAGGACCTTCAAAATAAATACTAATTAGCCAAATGAAATTTAAGATCACATTATATCATGAATTGAGTTTAAATATATGAAATTTAAAGTTCTGTGAATTTTCATTTAGTCTACGTGTTTATGCTGAATGAATAGTATGTGATCCCTCCATGCACACATCTAAAATGGGAGATTGATGTATATTTATGCAAAACCTACAGGTAGCAAGAAGAAGGGGTAATAACTACTTTTCAGCATGGGTTTCATTATCACACCTGACGGGGCAAGAAGATTTGGGAACTTGGAAGTAGTGTTAAAGGTGTGCTGGAAGACAACCAGTGAGGTAGGAAGGAGCTAAGGTTGGAAAGCTCTCTGCCATAAAAGATGTTTAGACTTAACCTTCTAGTTATTAGGAAACCATCTGCTGAATTTAAGCAAAAGAAGAGCATTGATTTATAGTTGCCTTGCTGACTCTCTTAACCATTCCATCTGTCCTCTACATTGCTACCAGGATATTTCTAAAGCACAGAGCTCCAAGGAAGACATGATTTGGGCTTGAACTTTGGATATTGTGACGATGGCATTAAAAGCACAGATTTGGAAGACAAAAATCAAGTCTACAGGACTCATTAGATGTCTTCCAGGTAGGAGAGGGTGCTTTTACCCAGAATAGGAGATACACATGAGTTCTGGAGGCAGAAGATAATGAACTTCCTATTGGCAATCCAGTTTGTTAAGAAGAGGTTGGATCTGTTAGTCTCGAATTAGGAACCACCTGGTATCTGGCTGTCCATTGAGGTAAGGCTTAAAGCCAACAAGATCAATAGCAGAGAGGTGAAACTTAGGCCCAATATGGAACATCAGCACATAAAAGGCAGATAGACTGCAAAGGAGAAGAGAACTTAAGCTAGCCAGGAGTAGTGTTAGATAGGTTAGAGCTTTTGAAAAAATAACCACAGCGTGCTGCAAAGATGAGGATTAAAGAGATTGCTTTGGGTTGTCTCATGAGATTTTTGGTGACATTCGTCGGAGCTCCATCAATAGAGTTGACAACCTGATTGCTGAGATGGGAAGAGATTGAGAGACGTGAGTCAGTTTAGCCTTTCCGGGAGCTCTAGATATGAAGTTATGTTGGTCTTGGTACATAGTAAACAGATAACCAATCTTAAACATTGTGCAGCATTATACTAGAATGCTCCACACAGTAGTACGTTTTTTTTTTTGTGTGTGTGTGTGTGTGTGTGTGTCAGCAAACCATGTGATGTTTCACTTTTGAGAGGAATGCTCATTGGGGGACTTCTTTGGCTCCGCCCACGCGACCTAGCCAATCGGCCTCAAGAGCAGGAGGATTGTGGGAGGTGGGGGTTGGTGTGTGGGAGAGGCTTCTGGAAGCCGGTGGTGGCAGTTGGGCTCTGAGGGTTTTTCCTGAGGAGCTGTTTTGTTTGGCGTTTATAGTTTTAAAAATAAAGTTTGTTTCTTTTGATAAGTGGCTCCTGAATTGTGCCCAGTCAGACTGCGGCATTTGGTGGCTCGCACGGGGAGCGACTGAGGGTAAGTAAACTGCTCGCCCCTGAGGGCAGGGCGAGAGGATGGGTAGCCATTCTAAGTTTACTCTTTTGTTTTGCTTCATTTTTGTTTTAAGTTGCCTATCCCTGGAGATGAGTGAGACGGAAGAAAAACCGCTCACATTTGAGGAAAAACTATTTGCGTTTGAGGAACAGATAGGGAGAAAGGTCGGATGGACATTTCAGTCCCTGGAGATGAGTGAGATGGAAGAAAAACCGCTCACAACTGAGGAAAAACTATTTGCGTCTGAGGAACAGATAGGGAGAAAGGACGGATGCACATGTCAGGAGGATAGAAAGGCTATAATGAAATTTTGTTGTTCCATTTTTATTGGATTCTGTCTCGGTTTGGTTTGGTGTTATCTTGCTGGGTTGTATTATAGTAGAAATACGGGATCAGCAATTAGTAAAAAACAAACCGAAAGAGTGTTAAGTAAATTGTTAGACGAAGGAGGCATCTCAGTAAAATCAAGAATACTCAGGGCATACGTTGATACAATACAAAAATATAGCCCATGGCTTTTTAAGGAGGAGTTGTTAGATATATCACAATGGAACCATCATGGTGAAGATTTAAAAAGAATAGAAAAGAACAACCCAGGGACTCTGCCAGTTGGCACATTGACATTGTGGGCGAACGTATCTGGTTTGCTTAGTCCAAAGCCTTCAGATCAGACAAAGGTAGAGGAAGGAGAAGACATATTGATTCAAGTAAAAGAGGTCTCTCAAGTTAGTCAGAATGAGGAAAAGATTCAAGTACAAGAGAAGGTCTTTCAAGCTAGTGAGACAGAGGAAGGAAGTTTAGAGCAGAAAAAGCCATCAGGGGAAAAGTTACAACAGGAGACTGCTAATAACACCTTTCTATCAGAGAGAGAAAGTCTCCAACCAACAGCACCACCTCTACAGGAGACTGCTACTAACAGCATTCTATCACCAGAGGGCATAAGGGTCCAATCAACAGCACCACCTCCATATGCTAAGAGACTCCCAACCCCCGCAGTTGATAGTTGGGATCCTGAGACAGGATCTCAAGTATGCCCTGTATTTGAGGTAGGAGGGCAGCGAATTCACCAGGGTTTATTTTACAAAACAGTGAAGGAGCTAAAAGAGGCTGTAACAACCTATGGTCCTCAAGCACCCTTCACTGTAAGCTTGATCGAATCCATTACCAACTTAAATATGACGCCAGCAGATTGGGCTAATATGTGTAAAGCTGTGCTAACTGGAGGACAATACCTGTTATGGAAGGTTGCTAATGAGGAATTTTGCAAGGAGACGGCTATGGGAAATGCAGCAGCTGGTTATCCTCAGAGAAATCTAGATATGTTGTTAGGAAAGGGACCTTATGAGGATCGGCAGCAACAACTTGCATATGATCCTGGTGTATACGCACAAATTGCTATAGATGCACTTAAGGCATGGAAGACTTTACAAGGACATGGAGGTTTACAAGGTCAATTATCTAAGATAATACAAGGAGCTAATGAACCTTATGCTGAATTTGTAGATAGGCTTATTCAAACAGCTACCAGAGTTTTTGGGAATACAGAACAAGCAATGCCATTAATAAAACAACTGGCTTATGACCAAGCGAATCGTTGGTGCAGAGATATCATTAGACCATGGAAACAGGAAGATTTAAACAAATATATTAAATTGTGTAGAGACATTAATGAACAAGAGCAAGTCATGGCAGCTGCAGTAAAACAGGCTTTAGATGCCAGAGACATTAATGAACAAGGGCAAATTGTGGCAGCTGCAGTAAAACAGGCTTTAGATGCCAGAGACATTAATGAACAAGGGCAAATTGTGGCAGCTGCAGTAAAACAGGCTTTAGATGCCGGGCTAAGAACATGCTACAATTGTCAACAAGCAGGACATTTTAAAAGGAATTGCCCCATAGGAGGAGGGTTTAACAATACTAGGTATCAAAGGAATAGAATACCGGGTATTTGCCCACGATGCCGTAGAGGGAGACATTGGGCTAATGAATGCCGTTCTCAAACCACCATAGAGGGTACTCCATTATCAAAAAACGAACAAGGACAAGGTTTTTATCCACAATATCGTGGACAAAGGCATCGGGCTCCGTTGCCAAAAAACGGACAGGGGGCCCCAATGCTCCGGGGCCCCAAACCACAAATATACGGAGCTCTGGAGGAACCCAGCAACCCCAGCAACCCCATCAGGGTAGTGCCCAGGGCATCAGATCCCTCATCAGACAAACCAGAGGGAGCGCAGGGTTGGACATCTGCGCCTCTGCCAGAGCAGTACTAACTCCAGAGATGGGAGTTCAAATCATTCCCACAGGGGTGAAAGGACCTCTTCCCAAAGGAACAGTAGGCTTATTATTGGGACGCAGCTCTTCTACTCTAAAAGGACTTTTGATAAGTCCTGGGGTAATTGATCCCGATTATGAAGGTGAAATAAAAATTATAGCCAGTTCTCCAAAAGGTATATCAGTAATTTCACCAGGAGATAGAATAGCACAGTTACTAATAATACCATGCCTACATGATAAATTTTCCAGTCATGCTGTAGAAAGAGGTTCCAAGGGATTAGGCTCCACAGGTGTAGATTGGGCTATGCTTTCTTTAAATTTAGATTCTCGCCCCATGCTAAAACTAAATATTCAAGGACATGAATTTAATGGGCTACTGGATACAGGTGCAGACCTTAGCATTATCTCTCGTCAAGAATGGCCAAAACATTGGCCATTACAACAAGCCACTCAAACGCTTCGAGGCCTAGGAGTGGCGAATAATCCCGATAAAAGTGCAATGGTATTAGATTGGAAGGATCCTGAAGGATGTGAAGGAACTATACAGCCATATGTATTGGATCATCTTCCTGTAAATTTATGGGGACGAGATGTCTTAGATCAATTAGGTTTAACATTAACAAATAATATCAATCAAAATGCACCCACTATTATGGCTAGACAAGGTTTTAGGAAAGGAAAAAGATTAGAAAAACAAGAACAAGGTATAGCAGCACCAATACAAATAAATCAAGGAACAGACAAACATGGGTTGGATTTTCACAAAGGGCCACTGAGACAATAAAAATTACCTGGAAATCAGAAAGACCAGTATGGGTCCCTCAGTGGCCCTTGACTAAAGAAAAGATACAAGTAGCCCATGATCTGGTCAAACAACAATTAGTGGAAGGACATATACAACCTTCTGTATCTCCCCATAATACTCCCATTTTTGTCATCAAAAAGAAATCTGGTAAATGGAGATTATTGCAAGATTTAAGAGCCATTAATAATGAAATGGTCATTATGGGACCTGCTCAATCGGGGATTCCTCAGTTGTCTGCTTTGCCAAAAACTTGGTATGTTTTAGTTATAGATATTAAAGATTGTTTTTTTTCAATTCCAATTCATCCTGAGGATAGTCCACGTTTTGCATTTACTATCCCTGCACTGAATCATGAAGGTCCTGATCAGAGATATGAATGGAAAGTACTCCCTCAAGGGATGGCTAACAGCCCAACTATGTGTCAAATTTATGTTAACAAAGTAATCCAGCCACTTAGAAATCAAAATCCTGAGCTACAAATATTTCACTATATGGATGACATATTATTAGCACACAAAGCTAAAAACACATTGCTAGAATGTTATGCCACACTTACAAACTTATTAAAAAATTATAATCTAGAGATAGCAATAGATAAAGTACAATTAAATTTTCCAATTAATTATTTGGGAGTTCTATTATCCTCAACCATGGTCCGTCCACCAAAAATTCAAATACGAGTAGATCAACTCAAATCACTTAATGACTTTCAAAAGTTATTAGGAGACATAAATTGGATAAGGCCTTATCTAGGTATTCCAACAGGAGAATTGGGACCTTTATTTGATATCCTAAAAGGTCCATCAGATCCAAATTCACCCCGAATGTTAACGCCTGAAGCAAGAAAGGCATTAAAAATCATTGAAACATATATGGAAAATATGCATTTGGATAGAATTGATATAAGTTTGCCTTTATTATTTATTGTACTATCAACAAAAAATATTCCTACAGGAGTATTTTGGCAAGAAGGTCCATTATTATGGATACATTTATCTTATTCTCCTAACAATATTCTTACTAGGTATCCTGAGGCTGTAGGACAATTAATACTCAAAGGAATAAAAACAGCAAAGGCAGTGTTTGGAATTTCTCCTAATAAAATTATTACTCCATATACTATGAATCAAATTGATGAATTAGCTAATGAGTTAAATACTTGGGCAATAATCATGTGCAAATCTAATGTTTCATTTGATATCCACTTACCATCTAATCCTTTATTGTCTTTTTGGTCATTGCATCCTGTAATTTTTCCAAAAATGACAAGAAAAACACCTATCATGAATGCTCCAAATATATTCACTGATGGATCAAATAATGGTACAGCAGCAATAGTTACCCCTGATCGAACTTTTACATTTTTAGTACCCAAACAATCAGCTCAAAAGGTAGAGCTTAATGCAGTATTACAAACTTTTGTGATGTTTAAAGATTCTGTATTTAATTTATTTTCTGATAGTCAGTATATAGTTAATGCTATAGTATCCCTTGAAGATGCTGGTAGGATTTCCCCTTCTTCTACTGTTTTCTCTTTGTTTTCCACTATACAAAGTTTAATCTGGGACAGAAAAGATCCATTCTTTATAGGACATATCAGGGCACATACAGGATTGCCTGGAGCCCTTAGTTTGGGCAATGATTTAGCAGATAAAACTACACATGACATTCATATTTTCTCTATACTAGAAGAAGCTATAAATTTTCATAAAAGGTTCCATGTCAATGCTAATACTTTACAAAAGCGTTTTAAAATAACTAAGGAACAAGCTAGACAAATAATAAAACAATGTCAAAATTGTGTGACCTTTTTACCACAAGTTAATCTTGGAGTCAATCCTAGAGGATTGATACCTAACCATATTTGGCAGATGGACGTCACACACTTGCCAGAATTTGGAAAATTAAAATATTTGCATGTTACAGTTGATACTTCTTCTGGATTTTTGATGGGCTCCCTTCATGCCGGAGAAAAAACTAAAGATGTTATAGCTCATTGCTTACAAAATTTTGCCACTGTGGGCATTCCAAAACAGTTAAAAACAGATAATGCCCCTGGTTATACATCTACTTCTTTTAAACAATTTTGCTCATCATTTGGCATTACTCATATAACAGGAATCCCATACAATCCACAGGGACAAGGCATAGTTGAAAGAGCTCATCAAACTATTAAAATGTACTTATTAAAGCAAAAAGACGGAATTGGGAAGGGGTATATATTCCCCAAAGATAAACTTAAAATAACCCTTTTTACTCTAAACTTTTTAAATTTGGATTCATCAGGACTTAGTGCTGCAGAAAGGCATATGTGTCCAAAAAATGTACATAAGCCCAAGGTACTTTGGAAAGATATTCTAACAGGACAATGGAAAGGTCCTGACCCAGTAATTGTCTGGAGTCGGGGGTCTGTTTGTGTGTTTCCACAGGAAGAACAGCAGCCGATTTGGATTCCGGAGAGATTAACTAAAGTCCTGACCCAGTGATTGTCTGGAGTCGGGGGCCTGTTTTTGTGTTTCCACAGGGAGAACAGCAGCCGATTTGGATTCCAGAGAGATTAATTAAAGCAATTTCTACAGACCAAAAAGAAGATGATTTGGCTCAAATCCATAACAGCTGATATCCAAAACTCCAATTTGGCTATCCTTACATCTGCAACAGAACCAGGATGCTTTTTTCAATATCTATTTTATTCTATTTTGTTTTTTGAGCTCATATAGACCTAGGTTAATGTTTTGCTGATCAGTTCTATATATATATATATATTTTTTTTTTTACTATAGAGTTTTTAAACATTGCAATGGAGATTTCACCTGTAAAAAGTTATAAGGCCTTTACTATTATGTTATGTGTTGTATGTATTATATTATGTGTGCACACTTGTGTTTTGTGTTATATGTTTGAATGTACATATGTCCATATATCATATATGATTGAGCGCTCATAAAAAAAAAAATGGATCCAAAATTTTTTTTTTATTCACGTGATTTAAATGGTTTAATTTAAATTGGGTAAATAACTGTTAAGAAGGTTAACAGATCTGTTTGTTTACTTTCACCTATTCTTTTTATTATATTTAATAATTCTTTTCAAAATAATGTAAATTGTTAAGAAAATTGTTTTCTTTTAGTGCCTTCTAGAATGTTACACAATTATTAATATTAACCATTATTGCCAAAATTCCTATCTTCATCCCAGTGCCAGTGAAGATAATGTAAATTGTTAAGAAAATTGTTTTCTTTTAGTGCCTTCTGGAATGTTACACAATGTTTTCTTTAGCTATTATTGCCAGAATTTCTATCTTCATCCCAGTGCCAGTGAAGACAATGTAAATTGTTAAGAAAATTGTTTTCTTTTAGTACCTTCTAGAATGTTATATAATTTTTTCTTTAGCCATTATTGCCAGAATTCCTATCTTCATCCCTGTGCCGGTGAAGACAAAGATAAAACTAATCTACAGTCTCTGCAATAGCCATCACTGAACCGCTTAACTCACTTGTATGCATTGTGAACTATCTGTTGGTGCAGCGACTTGTGGTAGTGTTGGAGTATTTTTGCTGATGATGTCATCGGTGGTACAATTTTTCCAACAAGAGCTGTCAATTGATTTGGTATATCTTCCTCCCTTCTGCTTGTAATGATCGTTCAGCTATTTGGGGGCCAACAGAGGTGAGGCAAAGAACCTCACCCCCCCCCGCTGGTACCTCTCCACAGGTGTGGCTGTATACTGGACCGGTAGTCAATGACGGGTAAGATCCAATTACAATGGTACCAACCTAAGACAGGAGGCTGACGCCCTGAGGTCAGCTCATCCGAAGACGGGTAAGGACCATATGTAGTATTGGACAACCTAAGGCAGGCACGGTCCCTAAGCCACATGCTTGTTGTTTAAACAGAGAGGGGGAGATGTTGAGAGCCACAGCCAAAGGGGCCCCAGCAAACTTCCAGCTGCCAGCAAACTTCCAGCTGCCGGCTGATGATTGGCTCACAGTGGCCCCAGCAACATCTAGCTGATTGGCTCCTCTGCGGTGATGTTCATTGGGCTGTTTCCCTGCCCTTCAAGCTGCCAGCTGATGATTGGCTCACAGTGGCCCCAGCAACATCTAGCTGATTGGCTCCTCTGCAGTCATGTTCATTGGGCTGTTTCCCTGCCCTTCAGACTACGGAACTGCTCATTGGGGGACTTCTTTGGCTCCGCCCACGCGACCTAGCCAATCGGCCTCAAGAGCAGGAGGATTGTGGGAGGTGGGGGTTGGTGTGTGGGAGAGGCTTCTGGAAGCCGGTGGTGGCAGTTGGGCTCTGAGGGTTTTTCCTGAGGAGCTGTTTTGTTTGGCGTTTATAGTTTTAAAAATAAAGTTTGTTTCTTTTGATAAGTGGCTCCTGAATTGTGCCCAGTCAGACTGCAAGACATACTTTTGACTTATGATGTTATTTATTGTAACCTGAAGATACTTCCAATGTAATGAAAACTTGTGCAAAACCCAGTACTTAATACTTTTCCTCTGTTTAATGCTTACAATAACTGAGTTAAATACTATTTTATCCCCATCTTCACAGGTAAGTAAATAGAAATAAAGGGACGTCATGTAACTTACACAGATTCACAATTTTTTAAAGTGGTGAAGCCAGGATTCTATTTCAGAGCCTGATTCCAAAGTACATGCTAGTGTACCTCCCACTGTAGAGGAAGAGTTACTGAGTGTTCACTCAATAGTAACATTTGGAAGAAACTTTTTAAAAGATGAAGGTGTCTTTAAGCTTGATAACGTGTAATTAAGTTGACCATATCTTTTATAGTACAAACCAGGACCCTTTTGAGATTGAACGGGGGTACTAATAATTGGGTTGGGCAGCAGCCACAAAATGATACTGTCCTGAGCAAACAAGGATGGGTAGCATAGTGTGTTTTAAGTTAGTCTTTAGGAGAAGCATTTTGGGAGTAGTATTTGCCTCCTAATATCCTAGATTTTTGTATTACAATGGAAAGCTACCTGCATTTAGGTGCATTAAGACCCCCAAATTGGGTTTAAAGTAGTTGGTGAATCATCTTGGTGATGATGCATACAATAAATTAGCAGTAATAATAAAGGGGAAATTCCTGGGTAGTTTTTCATTTGTTTTATGCCAGGGATTTAACCCAGGGTCACCTAACCACTGAACCATATCCCCAGCCCTTATTATTTTTTCTTTTTAATCTTGAAACAGGGTCCCACTAAATTCCTGAGGCTGCCTTTGAACTCGTGATCCTTCTGCCTCAGGCTCCTGAGCCTTGCATAACCATGCCTGGCTCCACTCGTTCTCTTGCCCCCTCCAATCTATTCCTCAATTCTCTCCCTAACAAGCAGAGGGAGATTTTTAATACATAAAACTGCACTGAGTCTCTTGCTGCAAACTCCTTTCTGCTATTATCCCCATGCTCTCCCAACATGTTTTGGTTTTGTTTTTTGTATTGTTTGTTTTGGTACTAGGGATTGACCCAGGGGCACTTAACCACAAGCCACATCCCCAGCCCGTTTTTTGTATTTTATTTAGAGACAGGGTCTCACTGAGTTGCTTAGGGCCTTTTTAAGTTGCTGAGGTTGGTTTTGAACTCAGGATCCTCTTGCCTCAGCCTCCCTGTTTTTTAGTCAGTGATGTCCACTGAGTTGTTCCTGTCCTAAAATTGACACTTCAGAAAGTTATGTGGGAAGAATATGAGTAAAAAGAATGATATTTATGTAAATATTATTAATATATACTTTTCTTAACTCTAGATCTGTTACCAGTCTAATTTAAGGTGGGAATCTGATTCAGCATGTTCAAAATATGATTTTTAAGTGTCAACCTGAAAAAAAGGTAGTCACTCTTTTATAGGGGTCTTAAAACTATTTAGCACCATGTAGTTTACTTCCAAGTGATTGAACATGTTTACTATGAACCACAGAAAGATTCCTAATGAACATAGGACTTTTCTAATGTATTTAAGTTATAACTGTGTGTGATAACTTGAAATTGATTCAAGGTATGATTAACATAAAGCAATACTCTGAAATATACCCACTTTCAAAAATACCTAGATATGATATCTATTGGAAGAAAAGAGGAGAAAGCAAATACATTGATTTGGGGGCTTAAATAGTTAGTTGTAGTTATGCATTAATTTTAGCTCTTTGTGCTAGAATAATGTATTTGGCAGAATGGAATTAGATATGAATGTTATCTTTAGAAAACTTGATATGTGATTTAAATGTCACTATCCTTCATTAAATGTACTTGTTGGATACAACTTTTGAGATGACTGCACATGGAGAGAAGTCTCATAAATGGAGATCAGTACTCAAATTTATGATTTACAATCAGCAAAGCTTGCTGGGTGAAGGTACTGAAAACATTGGTGTAGGGAGTGGGAGAGCAAGTTCAAAACTACAGGTGATACTGATGCCTTAAAAGTTTCAGTTAAAAGAAAAACTACTAAGTAACCAAGGTTTGACAATACAACTACTATATACAAATCCTGGATAGGGTCTTTTATTATACATATTTGGGGTTTCCAACATTGATGTTAGGGGATACATACAGAGAGTGACATGGTTACTATGCAGTGAAGCAGAATACAAGTCATCTCACATGGTTACATTTTTATGTGATAAAGAAGCTAAAATCTTTTATTCTAATTAGTTATACATGACAGAATGCACATTGACACATCATATATAAATGGAGTATAACTTCTTATTTTGGTTGTACATGATGTAGAGTCACACTGGTCCCGTAGTCATATATGCATATAGGATAATAATATCCAATTCATTCTACTCTCCTCCCTACCTACTATCCCCTCTCTTCCCTTTACTCCCTTCTACCTAATTCAAAGTAACTATTCTTTCCTAACCCACTCCCTTTATTGTGAATTAGCCCTGCATATCAGAGAAAACATTGGCCTTTGGTTTTTTGGGATTGGCTTATTTCACTTAGCATGATACTCTCCAGCTCCATCCATTTACCAGAAAATGCCATTATTTCATTGTTCTTTATTGCTAAGTAATATTTCATTGTGTATATTTACCACATTTTCTTTATCCATTCATCTGTTGAAGGGCACCTAGGTTGGTTCCATAGTTTAGCTACTATGAGTTGAGCTGTTATAAACATTGATGTGGCTGTGTCATTGTAATATACCAATTTTAAGTCCTTTGGGTATAAACAGAGGAGTGAGATAGCTGGGTCCATTGGTTGTTCCATTCCAAGTTTTCTGAGGAATCTCCATACTGCTTTTCAAAATGGTTGCACCATTTTGCAGTCCCACCAGAAATGTATAAATGTACCTTTTTTAAAATATCTTTTTTAGTTATCAATGGACCTTTATTTTTATTATATGCAATGCTGAGAATCAAACCCAGTGCCTCACACATACTAGACAAATGCTCTACCACTGACCACAACCCTAGTCCTGAGTGTACCTTTTCCCTCATAGCCTCACCAACATTTATCGTTGCTTGTATTCTTGATAATTGTCATTCTGACTAAAGTGAGATGAAATCTCAGTGTAGTTTTGATTTGCATTTCTGTAATTGCTAGAGATGTTGTACATTTTTTTCATATATTTGTTGATCAATTGTATTTCTTCTGTGAAGTGTCTGTTCAGTTCCTTAGCCCATTTATTGATTGGGTTATTTGTTTTGGGAGTGTTAAGTTTTTTGAGATCCTTATATATCCTGGAGATTAATGCTCTATTTGAGGTGCCTGTGGTAAAGATTTTCTCCCATTCTGTAGGCTCTCTTTTCTTGTTATTGTTTTCTTTGCTGAGAAGAAGCTTTTTAGTTGGAATCCATTCCACTAGAACAGAGACCCTGCACCTAATAGAAATAGCACAAGAAGTAAAATCAAGGATCAACAAGTGGAATTGATTCAAACCAAAATCTTAATCCCTAATATAGTACCTTTTTATTAACTGTTGTCCTTATGATTTCTAGATCCGTTCATCTTTCATGTCTGCTGTTTTGTGTCCTTTGACCTATATCTCTTCATTTCTTCTTTCCCCACCCACTCATGGTTACCACTGTTTCATTCTCTGTATTAAAATATGGAGCATCTTACACATTATCCCATCATAAATCATTCCAAATCAGATGTGGTTTGTAGTCTGTGATTTAGAATTCCTTTGTAAGACTCCATCTGCTTCTCCAGAAAAGGTCAATGTGCTGAAATTTCCATGAATAAGAGACTATTGAAGAGCTGGTTGTGAACAATATGTAATCCGATAGTTAATCTTGAAAGGCTACAAAACCTGATTGTTAGGCTTGCTTCTGCCTCCATCTAATTCCCTCTCATTTCTTGTTGTTGTCTTATCTTTTCATTCCCTCTTTTTTCCCCAATTCAACTGTTTAATCATTCCCATTAATCATAACATAATTTAATTAAAGTTTTTGTTTAAGCCTGTTATTTTAATTTTTATAAACTTTGTATTAAATATAATATGCATGAAGTGTATAGATCATAAGCATACACTTTGCTGGATTATTTGAAAGACAACACCCATGTAACCCAGCCATGCAAAGAAATAGAATATTACCAACACCCCAGGAGCCCCTTTGTCCATCCTTCCTATTATTACATGTTCCCTCCTCCCAAAGGTAAACATCATCCTGGCCTTTAACCCCATAGATTACTTTTGCCATTTTTGAAGTTTATGTACCAAGTGTATTCATTTGTTTCTGGCTCTTTCACATTTACTTTCTCTTTCACATTCCATAGACAGACATTTTTATTTTGTATTATCATCATTGAACCATTTAAAAGTTGGTAGCAGATTTTATGACACTTTGTCCCCTAAATATTCAATGTGCATTGTTTAAAATCTAAAAATTGCCATTACATATGTCATCTATGAATTAGTAATTTGGGTTCAAATTGGAATGCCCTCAGTTTTGCCCAAAGACATCTATTAACTTTTTTTTAGAGTCAAGATCCAATCAAAATGGATACATTGAATTTTTATTTTATTTAGTCTTTTAAATCACTACTATCCTTTCCTTATTTTTATGAAATTGATTTGAATCCCAAACAATGTCTTTTAGAGACAGACTGGCCTGCATTCCCTATGTGTCTGATTATTTCCGCATGGTATGATTAACTTAGGTGATATTAAACATAAATGATGTTGTGGTCCATCAGGAAGCATGTTATGTCAGATCACCTCACTCTTTATGGTTTTGTTTAATCATTTGGTTAAGATAGTGACCACCAGATATTTCCACCATAAAGGTACATTTTTCACTTATTATTACTATGTAATCTGTAGGGGAAATATTTTTCCACCATGCAAATATTCTGTTCTCAACAATATTTTGTTTCATATGGCCATTTTTTCAAAAATATTTTGTTTTAGTTATTGTTGGACACAATAGCTTTAATTCATTTTTATGTGGTGCTGAGAATTGAACCCAGCCCGCACATGCTAGACCAGCACTCTACCACTGAGCCACAACCCCAGCTCCCATTGGCAATTTTTTAATGAATTGGGGGATTGAAAGTGCTAATTTGCTGACTGTCATTTTGGCTGTGCTAACTAGTACTCTGTTCTAAAGAAGTGTCTTTTTTTCTTTTTTGACTTTTTCCTCTGAGTAAGAACTCATGGATTTTTCAAGCTTTTACAATTAATTTTAGTCATTTTTCTTATCACATGCTCAAATAGTTTCAAGCTGACTCCTATGTCCTTCTGATGCACCTATAGTAAGTCTATCAGCTCTTGTTGCATTCTGGAACAACAAGGTGTCCCAGGGTCACGTCTCACTTTCTGTTTACCCTGTCTCAGCCCTGGAATCAGCTGTTTCTCTAAGAACCTCATTTTCTTTCAGTGTAAAAACATATTTAAAACCCAGACCTGAGTGCTAAGTCTTCGTATTGCTACCGTGATATCATTGTTTCTAAATCTTCTTTGTAGACAGCTACTATTTTTAGAAAATTGAGTTCATACTGATGTTATCAGTTCACATCTAATATTATAGGTTTTTTTAACCTTTTATATTTCTTTTCGCCCTCTTAGTTGCAAAGTCTTAGTCTCTGATAACATTAATATATTTTATTTGCTCTATCATACAATAGAGCAAATAAGCTGCAAGCGAGGCGACCCTGCAAGCCACGGGCGGGCGGGTCAGGCCCAGCAACCAGCCAAGTGACAGCAGATACACGCGCCTGCAGGGAACGCGGACCGGACCCACTAGGTCAGGTCCGGTGGACGGCTGAGGGCTAGGTCCGTCCCCTCCCCCAGTGTCTGCAGGTAGGCGGGGGACTGGGAACAACAGCAGAGCGGCCCCAAAGCCTGCTGAGGGGCGGAACCGGCCCCTCTCCCAGTGCCTGCAAGCGAGGCGAACCTGCAAGCCACGGGCGGGCGGGTCAGGCCCAGCAACCAGCCGAGAGACAGCAGATACACGCGCCTGCGGGGAACGCGGACCGGACCCACTAGGACAGGTCCGGTGGACGGCTGAGGGCAAGGCCCGTCCCCTCCCCCAGTGTCTGCAGGTAGGCGGGGGACTGTGAACAAAAGCAGAGCGGCCCCAAAGCCTGCTGAGGGGCGGAACCGGCCCCTCCCCCAGTGCCTGCAAGCGAGGCGAACCTGCAAGCCACGGGCGGGCGGGTCAGGCCCAGCAACCAGCCAAGAGACAGCAGATACACGCGCCTGCAGGGAACGCAGACCGGACCCACTAGGACAGGTCCGGTGGACAGCTGAGGGCAAGGCCCGTCCCCTCCCCCAGTGTCTGCAGGTAGGCGGGGGACTGTGAACAAAAGCAGAGCGGCCCCAAAGCCTGCTGAGGGGCGGAACCGGCCCCTCCCCTAGTGCCTGCAAGCGAGGCGACCCTGCAAGCCACGGGCGGGCGGGTCAGGCCCAGCAACCAGCCAAGTGACAGCAGATACACGCGCCTGCGGGGAACGCGGACCGGACCCACTAGGACAGGTCTGGTGGACAGCTGAGGGCAAGGCCCGTCCCCTCCCCCAGTGTCTGCAGGTAGGTGGGGGACTGTGAACAAAAGCAGAGCGGCCCCAAAGCCTGCTGAGGGGCGGAACCGGCCCCTCCCCCAGTGCCTGCAAGCGAGGCGACCCTGCAAGCCACGGGCGGGCGGGTCAGGCCCACCAACCAGCCAAGTGACAGCAGATACATGCGCCTGCAGGGAACGCGGACTGGACCCACTAGGACAGGTCCGGTGGACGGCTGAGGGCTAGGCCCGTCCCCTCCCCCAGTGTCTGCAGGTAGGCAGGGGACTGGGAACAACAGCAGAGCGGCCCGAAAGCCTGCTAAGGGGCGGAACCGGCCCCTCCCCCAGTGCCTGCAAGCGAGGCGACCCTGCAAGCCACGGGCGGGCGGGTCAGGCCCAGCAACCAGCCAAGAGACAGCAGATACACGCGCCTGCGGGGAACGCGGACCGGACCCACTAGGACAGGTCCGGTGGACGGCTGAGGGCAAGGCCCGTCCCCTCCCCCAGTGTCTGCAGGTAGGCGGGGGACTGGGAACAACAGCAGAGCGGGCCCAAAGCCTGCTGAGGGGTGGAACCGGCCCCTCCCCCAGTGCCTGCAAGTTAGGCGAACCTGCAAGCCACGGGCGGGCAGGTCAGGCCCAGCAACCAGCCAAGTGACAGCAGATACACGCGCCTGCAGGGAACGCAGACCGGACCCACTAGGACAGGTCCGGTGGACGGCTGAGGGCTAGGCCCGTCCCCTCCCCCAGTGTCTGCAGGTAGGCGGGGGACTGTGAACAACAGCAGAGCGGGCCCAAAGCCTGCTGAGGGGTGGAACCGGCCCCTCCCCCAGAGCCTGCAAACGAGGCGAACCTGCAACCCATCGGGAGGTTAGGCCCAGCAACCTACGGAGTGACACAGGTGCCCCTGGCGCCTGCTGAGTAGGTGGACCTTTGACCGACCAGCAAAGCAGACCTAGGGCCTGCCAGCATGGTAGATGGTTCACACTAATTGGAGGAGGATCACAACCACTACCTGCCCTGCAAGAGTGATTTTCCAACTATACAAGAGCAATATAAATAAATAGAGGGAAAATATCAAAGACACAACAATTTCACCAAGCAGAAAGAAACGCCAGCGGTATGAAACGACAAGGAAAGAAAGGACCACAGGCAATGCAGGTCAACTCAACTTTAGAAGAGGTAATAGCTGCAACAGATGGAATGTCAGATAGAGAGCTCAGGACATACATGCTTCAGATGATCTGGAGTCTCAAGGAAGACATGAGACAGCAAAATCAGACAATGAAAGATCACATCGACAAACAAATCCAGGAGGTAAAAGATCAATTTCACAGGGAGACAGAGGTAATAAAAAACAAACAAATAGAAATACTAGAAATGCAGGAAACAATAAACCAACTTAAAAACTCAATTGAGAATACTACCAGCAGAGTGGATCACTTAGAAGATAGAACATCAGACAATGAAGACAGAGTATTTCAACTTGAAAAGAACATAGATAGCTCAGCAAGTCTACTAAGAAACCATGAGCAGCACATTCAAGAGCTATGGGATAATATCAAAAGACCAAACTTAAGAGTCATTGGGATACAGGAAGGCACAGAGCTCCAAACCAAAGGATTAAGCAATCTATTCAGTGAAATAATACAAGAAAACTTCCCAGACTTGAAGAATGAGACAGAATCCCAAATCCTAGAAGCCTACAGGACGCCGAATGTGCAAAATCATAAGAGATCCACACCTAGACACATTATAATGAAGATGTCCAACATACAGAATAAGGAGAGAATTTTAAAAGCTACAAGGGAAAGGAAGCAGATTACATTTAGGGGTAAACCAATCAGGATAACAGCTGATCTCTCAACACAGACTCTAAAAGCTAGAAGATCCTGGAATAACATATTTCAAACGCTTAAAGAAAATGGATTCCAACCAAGAATCGTGTATCCGGCGAAATTAAGCTTCAGGTTAGAAGATGAAATTAAAACCTTCCATGATAAACAAAAGTTAAAAGAATTCGCAGCTAGAAAACCATCTCTTCAAAAAATCCTTGGCAAAACATTACAGGAAGAGGAAATGGAAAATAACATTGATAACCAACAATGGGAGGTTGGACAGTAAAGGGGGGAAAGTAGTCAAAGAGGATAACAAATCAGGTTTAGTAACATCAATAAACAAATATGGATAGAAGAACAAACCATATCTCAATAATAACCCTAAATGTTAATGGCTTAAACTCACCAATTAAGAGACACAGGCTAGTAGAATGGATCACAAAACAAGACCCAACAATATGCTGTCTGCAGGAGACGCATTTGATAGGAAAAGATGTACATAGACTGAAGGTGAAAGGTTGGGAAAAATCATATCACTCATATGGACCACGGAAACAAGCAGGAGTGTCCATACTCATATCTAATAAAATAGATTTCAAGCCAAAGCTAATCAAAAGGGATAAAGAAGGACACTTCATACTGCTCAAGGGAACCATACACCAACAAGACATAACAATCATAAATATATATGCCCCAAATAATGGTGCAGCCGTGTTCATCAAGCAAACTCTTCTCAAGTTCAAGAGTCTAATAGACCACCATACAGTAATCATGGGAGACTTCAACACACCTCTCTCACCACTGGACAGATCTTCCAAACAAAAGTTAAGTAAGGAAACTATAGAACTCAATAACACAATTAACAACCTAGACTTAATTGACATATATAGACTATACCACCCAACATCAAGTAGCTACACTTTTTTCTCAGCAGCACATGGAACCTTCTCAAAAATAGACCATATACTATGTCACAGGGCAACTCTTAGACAATACAAAGAGGTAGAGATAATACCATGCATCTTGTCTGATCATAATGGAATGAAACTGAAAATCAATGATAAAAGAAGAAAGGAAAAATCAAGCACCACCTGGAGAATGAACAATAGGTTGCTGAGTGATCAATGGGTATTAGAAGACATCAAGGAGGAAATTAAAAAATTCCTAGAGTTAAATGAAAACACAGACACAACATATCGGAATCTTTGGGACACATTGAAAGCAGTTCTAAGAGGAAAATTCATTGCTTGGAGTTCATTCCTCAAAAAAAGAAAAAACCAACAAATAAATGATCTCATACTTCATCTCAAAATCCTAGAAAAAGAAGAGCAAAACAACAGCAAAAGAAGTAGAAGGCAAGAAATAATTAAAATCAGAGCTGAAATTAATGAAATTGAAACAAAAGAAACAATTGAAAAAATTGACAAAACTAAAAGCTGGTTCTTTGAAAAAATAAATAAAATTGACAGACCCTTAGCCATGCTAACGAAGAGAAGAAGAGAGAGAACCCAAATTACTAGCATACGGGATGAAAAAGGCAATATCACAACAGACACTACAGAAATACAGAAGATAATCAGAAATTACTTTGAATCCTTATACTCCAATAAAATAGAAGATAGTGAAGGCATAGATAAATTCCTTGAGTCTTACGATCTGCCCAGATTGAGCCAGGAGGATATAGACAATCTAAACAGACCAATAACAATAGAGGAAATAGAAGAAACCATCAAAAGACTACCAACTAAGAAAAGCCCAGGACCGGACGGGTATACAGCAGAGTTTTACAAAACCTTTAAAGAGGAACTAACACCAATACTTTTCAAGCTATTTCAGGAAATAGAAAAAGAGGGAGAACTTCCAAATTCATTCTACGAGGCCAACATCACCCTGATTCCGAAACCAGACAAAGACACTTCAAAGAAAGAAAACTACAGACCAATATCTCTAATGAACCTTGATGCAAAAATCCTCAATAAAATTCTGGCGAATCGGATTCAAATACATATCAAAAAAATTATACACCATGATCAAGTAGGATTCATCCCTGGTATGCAAGGTTGGTTCAATATACGGAAATCAATAAATGTTATCCACCACATCAATAGACTTAAAAATAAGAACCATATGATCATCTCGATAGATGTAGAAAAAGCATTCGACAAAGTACAGCATCCCTTTATGTTCAAAACTCTAGAAAAATTAGGGATAACTGGATCATACCTCAACATTGTAAAAGCAATCTATGATAAGCCACAGGCCAGCATCATTCTGAATGGAGAAAAATTGAAGGCATTCCCTCTAAGATCTGGTACAAGACAGGGATGCCCTCTCTCACCACTTCTGTTCAACATAGTCCTCGAAACACTGGCCAGAGCAATAAGGCAGACGAAAGAAATTAAAGGCATAAAAATAGGAAAAGAAGAACTTAAATTATCACTATTTGCAGATGATATGATTCTATACCTAGCAGACCCAAAAGGGTCTACAAAGAAGCTATTAGAGCTAATAAATGAATTCAGCAAAGTGGCAGGATATAAGATCAACACGCATAAATCAAAGGCATTCCTGTATATCAGCGACAAATCCTCCGAAACGGAAATGAGGAAAACTACTCCATTCACAATATCCCCCCAAAAAATAAAATACTTGGGAATCAACCTAACAAAAGAGGTGAAAGATTTATACAATGAAAATTACAGAACCCTAAAGAAAGACATAGAAGAAGACCTTAGAAGATGGAAAAATATACCCTGCTCATGGATAGGCAGAACTAACATCATCAAAATGGCGATATTACCAAAAGTCCTATATAAGTTCAATGCAATGCCAATCAAAATCCCAACAGCATATCTTGCAGAAATCGATAAAAGAATCATGAAATTCATATGGAATAATAAAAGACCCAGAATAGCAAAAACAATACTAAGCAGGAAGTGTGAATCAGGCGGTATAGCGATACCAGACTTCAAACTATACTACAGAGCAATAGTAACAAAAACAGCATGGTACTGGTACCAAAACAGGCGGGTGGACCAATGGTACAGAATTGAGGACACAGTAACCAATCCACAAAACTACAACTATCTTATTTTTGATAAAGGGGCTAAAAGCATGCAATGGAGGAAAGATAGCATCTTCAACAAATGGTGCTGGGAAAACTGGAAATCCATTTGCACCAAAATGAATCTGAATCCCTATCTCTCCCCGTGCACAAAAGTTAACTCAAAATGGATCAAGGAGCTTGATATTAAATCAGAGACATGGCATCTGATAGAAGAAAAAGTTGGCTACGACCTACATGCTGTGGGGTCGGGCTCCAAATTCCTCAATAGGACACCCATAGCGCTAGAGTTAACAAATAGAATCAACAAATGGGACTTACTAAAACTAAAAAGTTTTTTCTCAGCAAAAGAAACAATAAGAGAGATAAACAGGGAGCCTACATCCTGGGAACAAATCTTTACTCCACACACTTCAGATAGAGCCCTAATAACCAGAATATACAAAGAACTCAAAAAATTAGACAATAAGATAACAAATAACCCAATCAATAAATGGGCCAAGGACCTGAATAGACACTTCTCAGAGGAGGACATACAATCAATCAACAAGTACATGAAAAAATGCTCACCATCGCTAGCAGTCAGAGAAATGCAAATCAAAACTACCCTAAGATACCATCTCACTCCAGTAAGACTGGCAGCCATTAGGAAGTCAAACAACAATAAGTGCTGGAGAGGATGTGGGGAAAAGGGCACTCTTGTTCATTGCTGGTGGGACTGCAAATTGGTGCAGCCAATTTGGAAAGCAGTATGGAGATTTCTCGGAAAGCTGGGAATGGAACCACCATTTGACCCAGCTATTCCCCTTCTCGGTCTATTCCCTAAAGCCCTAACAAGAGCATGCTACAGGGACACTGCTACATCGATGTTCATAGCAGCTCAATTCACGATAGCAAGACTGTGGAACCAGCCTAGATGCCCTTCAATAGATGAATGGATAAAAAAAATGTGGCATTTATATACTATGGAGTATTATTCTGCATTAAAAAATGACAAAATCATAGAATTTGGAGGAAAATGGATGGCATTAGAGCAGATTATGCTAAGTGAAGCTAGTCAATCTTTAAAAAACAAATACCAAATGACTCCTTTGATATAAGGGGAGTAAACAAGGACAGGGTAGGGACGAAGAGCTTGAGAAGATTTACATTAAACAGGGATGAGAGGTGGGAGGGAAAGGGAGTGAGAAGGGAAATTGCATGGAAATGGAAGGCGATCCTCAGGGTTATACAAAATGTCATATAAGAGGTAAGGAGGGGTAAGTCAAGAGAATACAAATGGAAGACATGATTTACAGTAGAAGGGGTAGAGAGAGAAAAGGGGAGGGGAGGGGAGGGGAGGGGGGATAGTAGACAATAGGACAGACAGCAGAATACATCAGACACTAGAAAGGCAATATGTCAATCAATGGAAGGGTAACTGATGTGATACAGCAATTTGTATACGGGGTAAAAGCGGGAGTTCATAATCCACTTGAATCAAACCGTGTAATATGATGTATTAAGAACTATGTAATGTTATGAACGACCAATAAAAAAAAAAAACAATAGAGCAAATAAAATATATTTGAAATGCAATACCTGATATTATTACTAACTATACATCTACTGATGTTTGAGATTTCTCTGCAATTATTTGTTGGTTATAATAAATACCACAAAAACTTTATGTTCAAAATTCATTAAATTTTTCTTTTGTGGTTATATCGCCAATTTGATTTACAGTTAAGTTCTCTCTTTGTTTTATGTTTTGTTTCAAGTATTTTCTTTTGCTTTAGCTTTATTTTCAAAATATATAACATTTACATGGTTCAAAATGTAAAACTATACACCTCTGTATCTTCAAGTTAAGGAAACCACTGGACTCTATTTGGGTTCTATTGTCCTGGGCTATGGCCTAGAAACTCTCCAAGCAATAAGGTTGTGTGATTGTTAAGTCTGTCTTCATTCATTTTCCTTTTCTCAGTGATCACTGTCTTGTGATACATATTTTCCAATGTCTGAAAATCATTGCTGTATAAATTTTGTCTAGATTTTTGCTTGTTTAAGACAAAAGGATAAATAAATCTTGTTATTCAATACTTGCTAGAAGCAGAATCTGTTTTCTATTGGTGCATTATGATGATACATAATCGTGAGATTCATTATACCATATTTGTAAATTTGCATAACATAATTTGATCAATCTAATTTCCTACTTACCTTCTTATTCGTTACCCTATCCTCCTTCCCTTCCATTTGCTTGTTCTACTTATCTCCCTCCTATTTTTATTATTATTTTAATTAGTGTATTATACATAAAAGTGGGATTCTTTACACTGTATTTTTTTAAAGAGAGAGAGAGAGAGAGAGAGAGAGAGAGAGAGAGAATTTTTTAATATTTATTTTTTAGTTTTCGATGGACACAACATCTTTGTTTGTATGTGGTGCTAAGGATCGAACCCGGGCTGCTCGCATGCCAGGCGAGCGCGCTACCGCTTGAGCCACATCCCCAGCCCTTTGTACTGTATTTATATGTGGACATAGCATAATTTGGTGAGCTTTATTCTTCAATACTTCCCCATGCCATCCCTTCTTCCCTTCTTATCCTCTTTCTCTATTCCCTTCTATTTTGTGAGATCCCTTTTTTATTCCTCCCCCCCCCACGTTTCTCTCTAACTTACGCTATGTATCCATATAAATATACCAGAGTGAATGAGAGGAAACAGAAAAAGTCCCCTTGACTTTCTGAGTCTGCCTTATTTAACTTAACATGATGTTATCCAGTTCTATCTATTTACCATCAAATATCATAATTTCATCCTTCTTTATAACTGGGTAATACTATATAGCGTATATATACCACATTTTCTTTATCCATTCATCTATTGAAGGAAGGGAACTTGAGCTGGTTCCATAACTTGGCTATTGTGAATTGTACTACTATAAACATTGATGTGGCTGTATCACTATAGTATGCTGATTTCAGTTCTTTTGGATAAATGGCAAGGAGTGGGATAGCTGGGTCATATGATGGTTCCATTCCTAGTCTTTTGAGGAATCTTGATACTGCTTTCCAAAGTGGTTGTACTAATTTGCCATTTTACCAACAGTGTGTAAGTGTACATCCCCCCATTCTTGCCAGCAATATGGTTTTATTAGTGCACTATATTTATACATAATAGTTGGGCTTATTTTGACTTAATCATACATGCATGGAATTTAATTTACTTCATTTTAGTCCCCAGTGTTCTCCTTTCCCTCCCCTTAATCCTCTTTATTCTACTGGTCTTCCTTTTGTTTACTTATCTACTTATTCAAACCTTGATTTTCTGAGTCTGGATTATTTCACTTAGCATGGTGTTTTCTAATTCCATTAATTTTCCTGCAAATGCAATAATTTTATTCTTCTGTATGGTTGAGTAAAACTTCAGTGTGTGTGTGTGTGTGTGTGTGTGTGTGTGTGTATCACATTCTCTTAATTTTTTCTTCTATTGACAGACATCTAGGCTGGTTCCATAACTTGGCTATGTGTGAATTGCATGGCTATAAACATTAGTATACATATAGTATGATAGTATGCTGATTTTAGTTCTTTTGGCTAAATATTCAGGAATGGGAGAACTGGATCATGCAATGGTTCCATTCCTAGTTTTTTGAGGAATCTCCATACTGCTTTCCAGGGTGGTTGTACTAATTTGCCATCCCACCAACAATGAATGACTGTACCTTTTCCCCCACATCCCTGCCAGCATTTATTATTATTTTAATTCTTGATAATTGCCATTCTGACTGAAATGAGATGAAATCTCAATGTAGTTTTGGTTTGCATTTCCCTGATTGCTAGGGATGTTGAACATTTTTTTTTTTACATATATTGTTCATTTGTGTTTCTTCTTTTGAGAAATATATATTTAGTTCATTTGCCCATTTATTGATTGGGTTGTTTTTCTGGTGTTAAATGTTTTGAGTATATTGTATATTAATTTACTGTCAGTAAAGATTTTCTCCCATTCTTCAGGTTCTCTCTTTATGTTTTGGGAGCCAATAAAAATATTGTAAAATTGATTGTGGTGAGGTTTGTCTGACTGTGAATATACAAAATTTTCCCAACATACAATGGCTTAACTTATGATTTTTCAACTTTATAATGGTATAAAAGCAATATGCATTGAGTATATATATTGTACTTTTTGATTTTTGATTCCCCCTACTCTAACAATTTGCTGTATTATACTGGAAGCTCCAGCTCCTACTTAGCAGCATAGTCACAAGGGTAAACAACCAATATTCTACAGTGTACTATTTGCTATGTTATGATTGATAGGTTTGGTTTATTAAATGTACTCTTGACTTGTGATATCCCCATTGTAAGTTAAGAAGCTTTTTATATGTAAATAATTTCATTTTAAAGAATAGATTCATGCCATCATGGAGGCTTGGTGTGTCCAAACTCTGATAGAGTAAGCCAGTAGGCTGTACATTCAGGGAAGAGTTGCAGTTGCAGTTGGGAGTCCAAAGGCAGTCTGCTGGCAGAATTCCATCTTGCTTGTGCAAGGTCAGTCTTTGTTCTACTAATGCTCTCAACTGATTAAATGAGGCCCACCCATATTATCGAGGGCAATCTGCTTACTCAAAGTCTGTCATTTCAAATGTTAATCACACCAAAACACCCTCATAGAAACATCCAGAATTGTGTTTGACCAAATGTCTGCACACCATGACCCAGCCAAGGTGACACATAAATTACCACACTGCTTATTTTAAAATATTAAAATTATTTACTTAAAAACATGTTTAAAGAGTACCGTCAAGCATTTTGTTTTGACTCTGTCAGGTTGAGTTTATCTGATGATTTTTCATGACTAGACTAGAGTTATGGATTTGGGAGAAGAACACTACAGAGATAGTGCCCTTTTCATCATATCAGGGAGCACATGATATTATATAATTATAGCAGTGGTGATTTTGTCCTTGATCATGTGGTTAATATGGTGTCTGCCAGGTGTTTTTTTTAATTGTAGTTACTATTTTTCATTCCTATATGCTCTTCAATCCAAGCAAGTCACTAAGCCCACCTCCAGAGGGGATAATGTCTATATGTATATTACTTGAAATTCTGTAAAGAATATTTGTCCTTATCCACTGTTTATTTATTCAATCATTTATATCAGTATGGACTCATAGATATTTATTTTATTTGGTGGTTTATAATCCAATACTATTGTTATTTGTTGTTCAAATCATTCTAGCTTTGGCCATTGGGAACTCTTTCACATTGGCTTTTATATCTTTTATTTTATTTTGTGTGTTAGGGATAGAATCCATGGCTTTGTGCATGCTAATCAAGCACCTTGCCATTGAGCCAAAGTCCTAGCTCTCTTATGAATTTTTGATATCGCCCCCTTTTTTAGCACTTTCATTCTGCCACCACAAGATGCTCTAAGATCATTTTGTAATTTTTTTGCCTTGATTCTAGACTTAGTCATTTCTCCTAGAAGCCCTGGTTCCTTTTATTGAAGATGGTTTTAGAAAGTAAGTTCTGGATAATGGGTGTCTTCATTGCTACTGGGATGACACTGCTGTTAAATCCTTTATCTAAAAAGGCAGAACTAGGAAATATATGTAGGTGTACTAGCACATGTATATATACATATCTATAATTATATTTCTATGTATATATTAAAGTAAACATTACCTACTTACTTTAAAAATATATAAGGATATTGTCATAAAAGCTAAAATTATGCTTTGCCTTCCCAACCTTTCATAGTTATTTCATCTATAACAAAATTAAATGTGGTGTCATTACTAAAAAAAATAAATATGTTTTGTTGGGGATGCAAATCAAGTCAAGATGGCGCCTGGCAGTTTGCCAGGAGGAGTGGTTTGTGAAGCAACGCCAGCGAGCCATTAAGATGATGAGGATTCCTTATTGGCTGACTGCTGTATCTAGATGATGTTAATTGAGTCAAGCTGTGTGTAATTAGTTAGGTATATATATATACCTCTGCTGTCTGGCAGAGAAGCGGCTCCCGCTACCTTGGGTGCAGGCTACTTTGAGTTCTCGCTCAGTTCCCGCTGAGTTCACTTGCAATAAAGTAGTTCCCGCTTCAACCTTCAAGTTGCTTGTCACCTCTCGGTTATTTTGCCCAGCCAGACTACGGCATATGGTGGCCCGTATGGGGAACGCCTGAAGCTTGGGGGTAAGTGACAAGGTAAACTGCTCGCCCCTGAGGCAGGGTGAGAGGATGGGTGACCATTTCAAGAAACAGTGTATTCTTCTTTCGTTTTGTTTCATTTTTGTTTCAAGCTGCCTGTCCCTAGAAATAAATAGGATGGGAGAAAAGTTGTTCACCCCTGAGGAACAGATAGAGATAGACCACGGATGCACATGTCAAGAAAATAGAAAAATTGATACAATGAATTTTTGTTCCATTTTTGTCTCGTTTTGTTTCAGTTTTGTTTTGTGTTATCTAGTTGGGTTGCGTTATCTTTGTAGAAGAAATATGGGATCAGAAATTAGTAAAAAACAAATCGAATGAGTATTAAGTAAATTGCTAGAGGAAGGGCACCCCAGTAAAACCAAGAACAGTTAGGGCATACGTTGATACGATACAAAAATGTAACCCATGGTTTTTTAAGGAGTAGTTGTTAAATATATCACAATGGAACCATCATGGTGAAGATATAAAAAAGATAGAAAAGGAAAGCCCAGGAACTCTGCCAGTTGGCACATTACCATTATGGACATTGATAGGATCTTGTTTGCTTAGTCAAGGAGAAGACATTTTAGATCAAGTAAAAGAGGAAGTCTCTTGAGTTAGACAGGGGAAGGAAGTATAGAGAAGGAAGAGCTATTAGGGGAAAAGTTACAACGGGAGGTTGCTACTAACCCCTTTCTATCACCAGAGAGCGTAAGTATTCAACCAACAGCTCCACCTATGTATACGGAGACAACATGTGCTGGGTGGCCCTCAACCCCCATAGTTGATAGATGGGATCCTGAGACAGGACCTCGAAGATTAGCATGCCCTGTATTTGAGGAGGCAGGAGGGCCGTGAATTCACCATGCTTTAGATTTTAAAACTATGAAGCAGCTGAAAGAGGCTGTAACAACCTATGGTCCTCAAGCACCTTTTACTGTAAGTATGGTTCAATCCATTACAAATTTAAACATGACACTAGCAGATTGGGCTAGCATGTGCAAAGCTGTGCTAAATGGAGGACAATATTTGCTATGGAAGGTTGCCAATCAGGAATTTTGTATGGAGACGGCTAAGCGATATCAGAGAAATCTAGATATGTTGCTAGGAGAGGGACCTTATGAGGGTCAGCAGCAACAAATTGGATATGATCCTGCCATATACTCACAAATTGCTTCAGCTTCGGTTAAGGCATGGAAAACTTTACAAGGACATGGAGATTTACAAGGTCAATTTTCTAAGGTAATACAAGGAACTAATGAACCTTACGCTGAATTTGTAGATAGGCTTATACAAACAGCTACCAGAGTCATTGGGGATGTAGAACAAGCGATGCCATTAGTGAAACAGCTAGCCTACGAACAAGCCAATAGATGGTGAAGGGAGGCCATTAGACCATGGAAACATAGAGATTTAAATATATATATTAAATTATGTAGAGACATTAATGAACAGGGGCAAGTCTTGACAGCTGCAGTACAACAGGCTTTAGGTGCCAGGCTAAAAACATGCTACAACTGTGGACAAACAGGACATTTTAGAAGGAGTTGCCCCATAGGAGGAGGGTTTAACAAAACGGGGTATGATCAAAGGGGTAGAATACCAGGTATTTGCCCACAATGTCGTAGAGGGAGATATTGGGCTTATTAATGCCATTCTCAGACTACTGTAGAGGGTACTCCGTTGTCAAAAAACGGACAAGGACCAGGTGTTTATCCATGATATCGTGAAGGAAAACATTGGACTCCATTGCCAAAAAACGGACAGGGGGGCCCAATGCTCCGGGGCCCACGACCACAAATATACGGGGCATTGGAAGAACCCAGCAACACCATCAGGGTAGTGCCCAGGACACATTATCCATTAGATCCCATATCAGACAAACCAGAGGGAGCGCAGGGTTGGACATCTGTGCCTCCACCAGAGCAGTACTAACTCCAGAGATGGGAGTTCAAATCATTCCCAAAGGAGTAAAAGGACCTCTTCCCCAAGGAACAGTAGGCTTATTATTAGGACGCAGTTCTTCTACACTAAAAGGACTTATGATAAGTCCTGGGGTAATTGATCCCGATTTTAAAGGTGAAATAAAAATTATAGCCAGTTCTCCAAAGAGTACATCAGTAATTTCACCAGGAGATAGGATTGCACACTTATTAATAATACCCAGCCTATATGATAAATTTTCCAGTCGTACTGTAGAAAGAGGTTCCAGGGGATTAGGCTCCACAGGTATAGATTGGGCTATGCTTTCTTTAAATTTAGATTCTCGCCCTATGCTAAAGTTAAATATTCAAGGACATGAATTTAATGGGCTACTGGATACAGGTGCAGACCTTAGCATCATCTGTCTTCAAGAATGGCCAAAACATTGGCCATTACAACAAGCCACTCAAACGCTTCAAGGCCTAGGAGTGGCGACTAATCCCCATAGAAGTGTGATGGTATTAGATTGGAAGGATCCTGAAGGATGTGAAGGAATATACAGCCATATGTATTGGATCATCTTCCTATAAATTTATGGGGACGAGATATTCTAGATCAATTGGGATTAACATTAACAAATAACATCAATTCAAATGCGCCAACTATTATGGCTAGACAAGATTTTAGGAAAGAAAAAGGATTAGGAGAACAAGGACAAGGTATAGTGGCACCAATACAAATAGATCAAAACACAGATAAACATGGATTGGGTTTTCGGGAGGGGTCACTGAGACAATAAAAATTACTTGGAAATCAGAAAGGCCAGTATGGGTTCCTCAGTGGCCCCTGACTAAAGAAAAGATACAAGCAGCCCATTACCTGGTCAAACAACAATTAGCGGAGGGACATATACAACCTTCTGTATCTCCCCATAATACTCCCATTTTTGTCATCAAAAAGAAATCTGGTAAATGGAGATTATTGCAAGATTAAAGAGCTATTAATAACGAGATGGTTATCATGGGACCGGCTCAATCGGGGATTCCTCAATTGTCTGCTTTGCCAAAAAGCTGGTATGTTTTAGTTATAGATATTCTTTTTTAAAGAGAGATAGAGAATTTTTTAATATTTAGTTTTCGGCGGACACAACATCTTTGTTTGTATGTGGTGCTGAGGATCGAAGCCGGGCCGCTCTCATGCCAGGCGAGTGGGCTACCACTTGAGCCACATCCCCAGCCCCAAGTTATAGATATTAAAGATTGTTTTTTTTCAATTCCAATTCATCCTGAGGATAGTCCACGTTTTGCATTTACTGTCCCTGGGCTGAATCATGAAGGTCCTGATGAGAGATATGAATGGAAAGTACTCCCTCAAGGGATGGCTAACAGCCCAACTATGTGTCAAATTTATGTTAACAAAGCAATCCAGCCACTTAGAAATCAAAATCCTGAACTACAAATATTTCACTGTATGGACGATATATTATTAGCACACAAAGATAAAAACACATTGCTAGAATGTTATGCCACACTTACAAACTTATTTAAAAATTATAATCTAGAGATAGCAATAGATAAAGTACAATTAAATTTTCCAATTAATTATTTAGGAGTTCTATTATCCTCGACCATGGTCAGTCCACCAAAAATTCAAATACGAGTAGATCAACTTAAATCACTTAACGGCTTTCAAAAGTTGTTAGGAGACATAAATTGGATAAGGCCTTATCTAGGCATACAGGAGAGTTGGGACCTTTATTTGATATCCTAAAAGGTCCATTGGATCCAAATTCACCCCACATGTTAATGCCTGAAGCAAGAAAGACACTAAAACTCATTGAAACATATATGGAAAATATGCATTTGGATAGAACTGATATAAGTTTGCCTTTATTATTTATTGAACTACCAACAAAAAATATTCCTACAGGAGTATTTTGGCAAGAAGGTCCATTATTATGGATACATTTATCTTATTCTCCTAACACTATTCTTACTAGGAATCCTGAAGCTGTAGGACAATTAATACTCAAAGGAATAAAAGCAGCAAAGGGAGTGTTTGAAATTTCTCCTAACAAAATTATCATTCCATATACTATGGATCAAATTAACGAGTTAGCTAATGAGTTAAATACTTGGGCAATAATTATATGCAAATCTATTTGTTCATTTGATAACCACTTACCATCTAATCATTTGTTGTCTTTTTGGTCCTCGCATCCTGTAGTTTTTCCAAAAATGACAAGAAAAACACCTATCATGAATGCTCCAAATATATTCACTGATGGGTCAAATAATGGTACAGCAGCAGTAATTACCCCTGATCAAGCTTTTACATTTTTGGTACCTAAACAATCAGCTCAAAAGGTAGAGCTTAATGCAGTATTACAAGCTTTTGTGATGTGTAAAGATTCCATATTTAATTTATTTTCTGACAGTTTATATATAGTTAATGCTATGAATTCCCTTGAAGATGCTGGTAGGATTTCCCCTTCCTCTACTGTTTTCTCTTTGTTCTCTATTATACAAAGTTTAATCTGACACATAAAATCCATTCTTTATAGGACATATCAGGGCACCTACAGGGTTGCCTGGAGCCCTTAGTTTGGGCAATGATTTCGCAGATAAAACCACACATGACATACATATTTTTTCTATACTAGAAGAAGCTACAAATTTTCACAAATCCTTCCATGTCAATGCTAATACCTTGCAAAAGCATTTTAGAATAACTAAGGAACAAGCTAGACATATAATAAAACAATGTCAAAATTGTGTGACCTTTTCACCACAAGTTAATCTTGGAATTAATCCTAGAGGACTAATATCTAATCATATCTGGCAGATGGACATCACACATTTGCCAGAATTTGGAAAATTAAAATATTTGCATGTTACAGTTGATACTTCTTCCAGATATTTAATGGGCTCCCTTCATACTGGAGAAAAAAACTAAAGATATTATCTCATTATTTACAAAATTTTGCCACTGTGGGCATTCCAAAACAGTTAAAAACAAATAATGGCCCTGGCTATACTTCTGCTTCCTTCAAGCAATTTTGCTCATCATTTGGCATTACTCACATTTCAGGAATCCCGTATAATCCACAGGGACAAGGCATAGTTGAAAGAGCTCATCAAACTATTAAAATGTACTTATTAAAACAAAAAGAGGGAATTGGGAAGGGATATAAATCCCCAAAAAATAAACTTAACACAACCCTTTTTACATTAAACTTTTTAAATTTGGATTCATCAGGACTTAGTGCTGTGGAAAGGCACATGTGTCCAAAAAAATGTACATAAGCCAAAGGTACTTTGGAAGGATATTCTAACTGGACAATGGAAAGGTCCTGACCCAGTGATTGTCTGGAGTTGGGGGTCTTTTTGTGTGTTTCCACAGGGAGAACAGCAGCCGATTTGGATTCCAGAGAGACTAACTAAAGAAGATGATTTGGCTCAAATCCATAACAGCTGATATCCAGAACCCCAGTTTAGCTATCCTTACATCTGCGATAATGGTTCTCCTACACCTGGAGGCTAATGAGCACTATTAAGGCCTATTTCAAATGTAAAAAACCTTGAGGCTTACTTGTGGGAATACCTTCAAACCCATATGCAAGTTACAGGAAGAAGGATGGATGTCAAAAGAAGAGTCAAAACCAGGTGGTAGCCAGGATGCTTTTTTCTATTTTATTTTTTGAGCTCATACAGACCTAGGTTAATGTTTTTCTGATCAGTTTTATTTTTTAATCAACTGTGGAGTTTTTAAACATTGCAATGGAGATTTCACCTGTGAAAAGCTACAAGGCCTTTACTATTGTATTATGTGTGCACACTTGTGTTATGTGTTGTATGTCTTATGTGTGTATGTCTATATATCAGGAGCGCTCATGAAAAAATGAATCCAAATATCTTTTATTCTTGTGATTTAAGCAGTTTAATTTAAATTGGGTATTGTTTTAAAAAGTAAACAAAAAGGGAGGTTAACAGATCTGTTTGTTTACTTTCACCTTTCCTTTTCATTATATTTAATAATTCTGTTCAGGATAATGTAAATTGTTCAGAAAATTGTTTTCTTAGTGCCTGCTGGAATGCTACACAATTTTCTTTAGCTATCATTGCCAGAATTCCTACCTTAAGACAAAAATAGAAGAATTTCCAGTATTAGTGAAAACTAAATGAGACTTCAGAATTACAGCTACCATCATCACAGCTGTTGTTATTTCTGCTGCTGCCACTACAGCTTCTTCGATAGTTATCACACAAACTGTATAAACTGATGCATCAATGAATAATGTAACTCAACAAGTAATGCTCAAAGAGTTGATTTGCTTTGAGAAGAAATATACATATTAATGGATTTCTCTGCTTTGAGCTGCTTACAGAACTTACCTGGACTGTGTATCACTCATATGCATTTTGAACTGATGTAACAAATTATAATAGTACCAGGGTATCTTTGCTGACGGTGTCATCGGTGGTACAGTTTTTCCAGGGGTTGCTCACTTGCAGCCATCAATGGCTTGATATCGTGGCATTTTGTAACCTCCTCCTTCTGCTTGTAGCAGGTTGTTTATGGTGTTTGTGTAAAAATCACTATGGTCGTTATCCACAAGTATGGCTAAGTGTGTTGGGCCGGTAGTCAAAGATGGGTAAGATCCAATTACAATGGTACCAACCTAAGACAGGAGGCTGACCATTTGAGGTCAGACCATCCAATGATGGGTAAGGACCATATGTAGTATTGGACAACCTAAAACAGGCACGGTCCCTAAGCCACATACTTGTTTAATAAAACAAAAGGGAGGAGATGTTGGGGATGCAAATCAAGTCAAGATGGCGCCTGGCAGTTTGTCAGGAGGAGTGGTTTGTGAAGCAATACCAGCGAGCCATTAAGATGATGAGGATTCCTTATTGGCTGACTGCTGTATCTAGATGATGTTAATTGAGTCAAGCTGTGTGTAATTAGTTAGGTATATATATATACCTCTGCTGTCTGGCAGAGAAGCAGCTCCTGCTACCTTGGGTGCAGGCTACTTTGAGTTCTCGCTCAGTTCCTGCTGAGTTCACTTGCAATAAAGTAGTTCCCGCTTCAACCTTCAAGTTGCTTGTCACCTCTCAGTTATTTTGCCCAGCTGGACTACGGCAATGTTTATACTTATCTCTTAACTTGAATCTAGCACCACAGTGTTCATTCTAATACTCTGCTCTGCCCACTTTATTTGTAACTGCTTACTCTAGTATCATAACTCCTATTATCTACAATTTATTATTTGTTTAACCCTAGAATACATGTAAAGTATTTTTAGAATTGCTTTCCTTGTTAGTCAGCATTTTATCACTGTAACCAAAATACCTGACATGAACGAGGTAAGACTGTATTTATTTATTTATTTCATGACAGAACACATTTATTTTTATTCACGGTTTCAAAGGTTTCAGCCCATAGTTGACTGACTCCATTTCTTGTGCCTGAGGTGAGACAGAACATCATTGTTGAAGGGTGTGGTAGAGGAAAGCTGCTCACCTCATGTCATCTGGGAAGCAGAGAGAGAAGAAGAATGAAGGGACCAGGGAGAAGATATACCCTTCTGGGGCATATCCCTAATGACCTGCTTCCTCCAACTAGGCTTTACTGCCTATAGTTTCCACCACTTCCCTATAATACCATTTAATTTGAATCCCTAAATGGATTAATTCATCAATGAAGTTAGAGCCCTCATTTTGGGATCCAATCAGTTCCCCAAATCCCCATCTGTGAACATATGCTACATTGGGGACCAAGACTTCAACACATGAACCTTGGGGGGACACTTCATATCCAAACCATAACACTGTCCTGTAGTTTTGTATCTTGCAATAGCTAATTAAAATAGTGTTTTCCAAAATTAGTTGGGTCAGGACTTTTTTCCCCCACTCACTTCAGTGAGATTATGGCATACATTTGTAATACAGTTAGATCCATCTGTCACAGTCTGCATTCCTTTCTGGGATTCCCATTGTTGATTTTTAAAAATAATATATAAGATGAAGTTCTCTCTGTGTGTGTAGAGTCATATGTCCACATCCTACTACCATATAGGATGATTCAGTTAACCTAAAAAGGCCCCTCCCCATCTTCTGCCAAGATCATTTTAAAGCACTGGTTTCCAAGTATGCAGAAGCCACAATACTCATTTACTGAAATTTTTGAGATCAAACAGCCTGGATACAACATAGTTGAAGGATGTAATTTCTTCTCTGTGGATGCTTTCTAAAGACTGAGAAGTTTTCAACAACTCCTAAAAGTAACAGAAAAGAGGATGTGGCCAGGTGTGGTGGTGCATGCGTGTAATTCCAATGGACTCAGAAGCCTGAGGCAAGAGGATTGTAAGTTCAAGGCCAGCCTCATCAACTTACTGAGATCCTGTCTCAAAAATAAAAAAAATAATAAAGACTGGGGATGTAGCTCAGTGATAAAGTACCCTTGAGTTCAATCCCCAGTACCCTCCATCCCACAAAAAAGAGGGTATGTCCAGGACACCTAGGTAGTCTCTTAAACATTTAGCCAGATCTTTATCTTTGTCAGATGCCATATCCTACTTGTTTACATGTAAATACTTCTAATCATATGTCTTCCTTCTGACAAATCAGGAAGAGAAACAGTCTGCTCATATAGTCCTGGTGGGGAAGAAACCTGTCAATATTAAGAACATGACCTCATGACCTAAACTAAGCAGCCTAGCCTGTGAGAGATTAGAGAGGACTATACCTATGAAAAGAGACCTTGAAATTGGCAATTAATTGAAGCAGGTTGTAGAATTTTTTTTTATATGACACTAAATTCAATTAAAAATATTTCATTTGAGGACTGGGGTTGTGGCTCAGTGGTACAGCACTTGCCTGGCATGTGTGTGGCCCTGGGTTCGATCCTCAGCATACCACATATAAATAAACAAATAAAGTGAAAAATCCATTGGCAACTAAAAAGTATTTAAAAGAAATATATTTCATTTGATATTTTTGCATCTCAAGTTATTCATGAGATTGGCTTGGAACTCTATCTCTGGTAGGTTTTGATATGAGGATATTTCTTTTGAAAAAATACATTAGATTTAGATTTCTATGAAGATTACAAACTGGATATGAGTAACAACCCACGTCTGATTGGATTCTGGGACTGATTTAAGGTCAAATGAAGCTTTAAATCAAGGTTCAATCCCCAGTCCTGCAAACAAACCAACAAAAACCTTTGAATAAAAAAAAATGTGATGAGAAGAGGAGAAGATGGCATATTAGAGGAAAGGTGCACTTCCCAGCAGTTTCTTAGCTCTAGACTTAAAAAGTGGGAAGACTGCTCCTCAGTGAGATGGGTAACTAAGGAAACTCACTGAAACTCAATACTAAATAGTTAAAAAAAAACAGAAAGTTGGAAACTTGGAACATAATATAAGAAATAATAAGCTAGAGATGCGCCAACTTGTCTGGTGGCAGCACGGCAGCTGCAGCTGCTGAAGGGTAGGGAGAGAGAGAAACCATGGCAGGAATTGGCTCTAGGGAACCTGTGGAATAGAGAGGGAGGCTGATCTTAATGGACCCAGAGTTTATGGGGAAGTTGTTGAATTAAAAGCAACCAATCTTGCTTAGCCCATGGGCAGACAGTTTGGTGGGAATTGAAGTCACCTACATGGGAACCATTTATAAGCACTGCAGTGGCCATAAACAGAGGCAAGAGATCTCCTAAAGGAAATTGCCAGCCTGACTCAGCAGTCACCTGTTGTGAGTCCCTGACTGTGCCTTTCAGTGTGACTGAAATAGTTGCAAAGAAAATTGTTCCTACGTCATTCAGGCACTGGATATCAAGGAGACAGAGCTATTAATAAGATGCCAATAACAACCAGGGAGGAGCATCTGCACTCCAGATCTGATCCTGGATAAATCACTTCCATAGCAGTAAATGTGAGACCTGTGGAGGTTTAGATTCCACACCCTAAAAGTGGAGGCCCCTGAGACTCAGAGTCTAGCAGAGATCAGCACCTTCCCAGCAGCAGCAGGTGCAGATCAAATCTCAAATACCTACCCACAGAGTTCCAAAGGTCAGCCAAGACTAAATCCCAACTGCTAGAACTTCCAATTTAGAACTCCACACCACCCCCGCTAGAGAAGCACATAATTTGCCAGCACTCCCCAGTCTATCCCACCCTATACTTGGAGACAGGAAGCTGAGAGTGAGTACTTTGGCTCCTAGCCACAATGGCTGGCAGCTAGGTGAAGAACACAAAGACTTTGGATTTAACAACCCATAGCCCTTCACCCAAGAGTTTAGAGCCAAATATAAATATAAAAAATTAAAATCTTTCCTTGCCAATAATTTTGACATCTCAGCAGAAACAAGCCCAATATTTTTTATTAAGAATTTTAATTTTTTCTGTATTCCCCATTTTCAACTTTCATAAGTTTTTTTTCCACATTTCATTAGTTTTTACTTTTTTCCACTCTGCATGATAGTGTGTGTTCTAAGCTTAGTTCTGACAGACCTTTAAAGAAGAACTAACACCAGTCTTTCTTAAATTATTCCATGAAATAGAAATGGAGGGAACTCTTGCAAATACATTCTGTGAAGCTAGTATACCCTGATAACAGAACCAGACAAAGACACATCAAGAAAAGAAAACTACAAACCAGTTGTTACTATTGTTTATTTTTGCCCCATTCTGTGAGATGTGGGGAACACTAAAAGTTCACAGGTTAGAGACTCTGCTCCTGAACTAAACATTCCCTGACATTACTCCAATTCAGATAAGTGAAGAGACAAAGCCCCAAGCCAACAACAAGAACTCAAGGAGGAATAATCAGAGAGGAACCTCAGGTTCCACCCATTGGCATCTATGCATACATCAAAAACAGAGAGAAGTCCCAGAACAAATATGATAATTGCCCACAAAAGATTATGCACAAAAAAGAGGTAAGAGAATCCATTTCAATTTATGTACAAGTCTAAGACTTCTGAAAACACACACACAAAAAAACAGACACATAAATCTCCCCCCAAAATCCACAATCCCCTGACTGATAGAGAGGTGGATGAAAGCCCAGAAATAGATTATAAAAAAACTGATTATTAAAATGTTCAGTGAACTAAAAGAAGATCAAAGGAATTAAGAGAGCAATTATAGGAGATGAAAGAGCACTTTAATAAAGAAACAGAAATAGTGAAAAGAAACCAAGCAGGACTCCCAGAAATGAAAGATGCAATCAATCAAATTAAAAACTCACTTGAAGGCCTCACTAACAGATTAGATTGCATAGTAAATAGAACATCAATGCTACATCACTGCTATTATATCCATGGTTACCACATGAAATTGTAAACTCTTATGTAAACTTACTGTTTTCATTATGGGCAATAACTGATCTATCATTTCTCAGGATTGTAACAACCAACATTGTAGATTTCATTGCAAGGTCTATTTGGTTTAATACTGTAAATTGTTTACATCAGTTGTTTTTATTATCTGCTTTCCCTTAAACTGTGAGATATAAGTAACCTTCAGGGACACTATAAATTCGAAAGGTTGAAATTCTACTGCTTCAAAATCAACCTTTAGATGGGTATACAAACAATATGAAAAGGCAAGGGAACAAATTTTGCCTCCAACAAACCAAAATACATCAGAAACGAAATCCATCGACACCACAGTGGAAGAAAAGTCAAAGAAGGAATTTAGAATATACATAATTAAACTGATATGCGAGGTAAAGGATGATGTCAGAGCAAATTCAGGTAGCAAAGGATCACTTCAATAAAGAGATAGAGATTCTGAAAAACAAACAAACAAACAAACCAGAAATCCACAAAATAAAGGAATCAATAAATCAAATAAAAAATTTATCAGAAAGTATTGCCAGCAGAATAGATCACCTGGAAGACAGAGTCTTCATATTGATAAAGTACTTAGCCATACTAACGAAGAGAAAGAGAAAACTCAAATTACTAAAATTCATGATTAAAAAGGAAATATCATGATGGATACAACTGAAATATAGAGGATAATTAGAAACTATTTTGAAAATTTATACTCCAATAAAATAGAAAATTGTGTAGACATCGACAAATTTTTAGAGACATATGACCTACCCAAACTGAATCATGAGGACATATATAATTTAAACAGGTCAATTTCTAGCAATGAATAGAAGATGCCATAAAAAACCTACCAACCAAGAAAAGCCCAGGACCAGACAGATTCTCAGCCAAGTTCTACAAGACCTTAAGTGAAGAATTAACAGCAATACTCTTCAAATTATTCCATAAAATAGAAAAGGAGGGAACCCTTTCAAACTCATTCTATGAGACTAGTATCACCCTGATACCAAAGCCAGAAAAGGACATGTCAAAGAAAGAAAACTTCAGACTAATATCCATGATGAACATAGATGCAAAAATTCTCAATAAAATTATGGCAAATTGCATAAAAAACATATTTAAAAGATGGTGCGTTACAATCAAGTGGGGTTCTTTCCAGGAATGCAAGGTTGGTACAACCTACAGAAATCAATAAATGTAGTTCAGCACATCAATAAACTTAAAGACAAGAATCATATGATCATCTCAATAGATGCAGAAAAAGCATTTAACAAAATACAGCACCCCTTCATGTTCAAAACACTAGAAAAACTAGGGATTCTTCAACATTGTAAAAGCTATATATGCTAAGCCCCAAACCAACATCATTATAAATGGAGAAAGATTGAAAGCATACCGTCTAAAAACTGGAACAAGACAAGGATGCCCTCTTTCACCACTTTTATTCAACATTGTCCTTGAACCTCTAGCCAGAGCAATTAGACCGAAGAAAAAAATAAAAGAGGTTCACACAGAAAAGGAAGAACTCAAAATTTCTCTATTTTCTGATGACATGACTCTATATTTAGAAGATTCAAAAAATTCCACCAGAAAACTTCTAGAACTAATAAATGAGTTCAGCAAAGTAGCAGGATATAAAGTAAACATCCATCAATCAAACATGTTCCTATACATCAGCAATGAATCTACTGAAAGAAAAATTAGGCAAACTACCCCATTCACAATAGTTTCAAAAAATAAAATAAAATAAAATACTTGGGGATCAATCTAACAAAAGAGGTGAAAGACCGCTACAATGAAAACTACAGAACACCAAATAAAGAAATTGAAGAAGACCTTGGAAGAAGGAAAGATCTCCCATGCTCCTGTATATGCAGAATTAATATTGTCAAAATGTTCATACTACCAAAAGTATTATACAAATTTAATGCAATTCTTATTAAAATTCCAATGACATACTTCATAGAACTAGAAAAGCAATCATGAAATTCATTTGAAAAAAATAAGAGGCCCAGAATAGCCAAAGGAAATCTTAGTAAGAAGAGTGAAGCAGAAGGCATCACAGTACCAGACATTAAACAGTACTACAGAGCCATATTAACAAAAATGACATGGTATTGCCATTAAAGCAGACATGTAGACCAATGTTACAGAATAGAAGACACAGGGACACACCCACATAAATACAGTTATCTCATACTAAAAAAAAAAAAAAAAAAGGTGCCAAAAACATTCATTGGATAAGAGAGCCTCTTCAACAAATAGTGCCGGTAAAACTAGAAATCAATATGCAACAAAATGAAATTAAACTCCTGTCACCCCCATAAAACTCAACTCAAAGTGGATCAAAGACTTAAGCACTAGAACAGACACCCGTGCCTAATAGAAGAAAAAGTAGACCCCAATTTTCACCATGTTGGCTTAGGATCCAACTTCCTTAACAACATGCAAGAAGTGCAATCAAGAATCAATAAATGGGATAGATTCAAACTAAAAAGCTTCTTCTTAGCAAAGTAAACAATCAATAACATGAAGAGAGAGCCTACAGAATGGGAGAAAATCTTTACAACATGCCCTTCAGATAGAGCATTAATCTCCAAGATACATAAAGAACTCAAAAAACTTAACACCAAAAACCAAATAACCCAATCAATAAATGGGCCAAGGAACTGAAAAGATACTTCACAGAATAGTAAATACAATTGATAAACAAATATATGAAAAAATGTTCAACATCTCTAGCAATTAGAAAATGCAAATCAAAACTACTCTTAAGATTTTATCTCACTCCAGTCAGAATGGCATTTATTAAGAATACAAGCAGGGGCTGGGGATATAGCTCAGTTGGTAGAGTGTTTGCCTTCCATGCACAAGGCCCCGGGTTCAATCCCCAGCACCACACACACACACACAAAGAATATAAACAATGCCAGGTGTAGTTGCATGCCTGTAATACAAGCGGCTCAGGAGGCTGTGGCAGGAGGATCGCAAGCTCAAAGCAAGCCTCAGCAAAAGCGAGGTGCTAAGCAACTCAGTGAGACCCTGTCTCTAAATAAAAATACAAAATAAGGCTGGGCTATTGCTCCTTGGTCAAGTGCCCCTGAGTTCAATTTCTCCCCCCACCCCCCAAAAAAGAATACAAGCAACAATAAGTGTTGGTGAAGATATGGGGATGTTGCTTAAACTGCAAATTGGTGCAACCACTCTGGAAATCAATATGAAGATTTCTCAGAAAACTTGAAATGGAACCATCATTTGACCCAGCTATCCCATTTCTTGGTTTATATCCAAAGTACTTAAATTCACCTATTACAGTGATGCAGTCACATCAATGTTTATAGCAGCTCAACTCACAATAGCTGAACTATGGAACCAACCTAGATGTTCTTCAATGGATGAATGGATAAAGAAGATGTGGTACATATACACAATGGAATATCAGTCAGCCATAAGAGAGAATTTTAAGGTATTTGCTGGTAAATGGATGGAGCTAGAGAATATCATGCTAAGTGAAATAAGCCAATCCAAAAAAACCCTGAAGGCCGAATGTTTTTTCTGATATGTGGATGCTAATTCTTAGCAAAGAATAGAGGTACTTTGGATTAGCAGAGGGGAGAGAAGGAAGAGGAGGGGGCATGGAAGTAGGAAGGACAGTAGAATGAATTGGACATATTACCATATGTACATATATGACTACATGACTGGTATATTTCTACTTCATGTAGAATGAATAGGAAATAGAGGAATGAGAAGTTATACTCCATTTATGTATGATTTCAAATGCATTCTACTGTCATGTATAGCTAATTAGAACAAATAAAAAATTAAAATGAAAAGAAAATAGAAACTCAGAAAACAGAACTACAAACATTGCTGACAGGCTATATGTTCCTGAGTGAAAAGAGGGCAATAAGGGCAAAAAAGTATAGATCATGACCAGAATATACAAGAACTCTGGGACAATTTAAAAATACCAAACCTAAGAAACACTGGAAATTCAAACTAAAGGCATAAAGAGCATTTTAAATCAGATAACCATAGAAAACTTTTCCCATATCAGAAATGGGATACACATCCACATACAGGAGGCTTATAGGACCCTATATAGACCTAGTCAAATACTATCTAAAACATATAATAATAAAAATGCCTAACACAAAAAATAAGAAAAAAAATAGTTCAAGAGTCAAATAGACCACAACACAATAATTTGGGGTGACTTTTACCCACTTCTTTCATCACTAGATAGAACTTCCAAACAAAAGCTGAACAAAGAAACTATAGAACTAAATCATACAATCAATAACTTAGACTTAACTGGCATATATAAAATATTTCATCCTTCAACGAAAGAATACACTTTCTTCTCAGCAGCACATGGATCTTTCTCTAAAATAGACCATATACTATGCCACAAAGCAACTCTTAGCAAATATAAAAAAGTAGAGATACTACCCTGTATTCTATCAGATCATAATGGAATGAAATTAGAAATAAATGATAAAATAAAAAATAAAATCAAGTCCAACACCTGGAGACCAAATAACATGCTACTGAATGAACAATGGGCTGCAGAAGACATCAAGGAGATTAAAAAAATTTTAGAGGTGAATGAGAACACAGATACAACATATCAAAATCTCTGGGACACTATGAAGGCAGTACTAAGAGGAAAGTTCACTGCATGGAGTTTATTCCTTAAAAGAAGAAAAAGTCAACAAATTAATGACGTAACGTTACATCTCAAAGGCCTAGAAAAAGAAGAACAAATCAACACCAAAAGCAGTAGAAGACAGGAAATAATTAAAATCAGAGCTGAAATCAAATCAAATTGGTTCTTTGAATAAATAAATAAAATTGATAGACCCTTAGCCATGCTAGTGAAGAGGAGAGAGAAAACTCAAATCACTAACATATGTGATGAAAAAGGAAATATCACAACAGACACTACAGAAATACAGAAGATAATTAGAAATTATTTTGAAAACTTGTACTCCAATAAAATAGAAGATATCAAAGGTATTGACAAATTTCTAGAGTCTTATAATTTGGCCAAATTAAATCAGGATGATATACACAATTTAAACAGATCAATTTCAAGTAACAAAATAGAAGACACCATAAAAAGTCTACCAACCAAGAAAAGCCCAGGACTGGATGGATACACAGCCAAATTCTATCAGACATTTAAAAAAGAACTAATACCAATACTCTTCAGTTTATTTCAGGAAATAGAAAAAGAGGGAGCACTTTCAAACACATTCTATGAGGCCAATATCACCCTGATTCCAAAACCAGGCAAAGACACATCAAAAAAGGAAAACTCCAGACCAATATCTCTAATGAACATAGATGCAAAATTCTCAATAAAATTTTGGCAAATCGAATACAAAAACATCAAAAAGATGGCACAATCAAGTGGGATTCATCCCAGGGATGCAAGGTTGGTTCAACATATGGAAATCAATAAATGTAATTTATCACATCAATAGACTTAAAGATAAGAATCATATGATCATCTCAATAAATGCAAAATACAAATTTTGACAAAATACAGCACCTCTTTATGTTCAAAACACTAGAAAAATTAGGGATAATAGGAACATATTTCAACATCATAAAGGCTATCTATGCTAAGCCTCAGGCCAACATCATTCTAAATGGAGAAAAATTGAAGGCATTCCCTCTAAAATCTGAAACAAGACAGGGATGCCCTCGTTCACCACTTCTATTTAACATAGTTCTTGAAACACTGGCCAGAGCAATTAGACAGATGAAAGAAATTAAAGGGATATACATAGGAAAAGAAGAACTCAAATTGGCACTATTTGCTGATTATATGATTCTATATCTAGAAGACTCTAAAAGTTCCACCAGAAAACTTCTGGAACTAGTAAATTAATTCAGCAAAGTAGCAGAATATAAAATCAACACCCATAAATCAAAGGCATTTCTGTATATCAGTGGCAAATCCTCAGAAAGGGAAATGAGGAAAACTACCCCATTTACAATAGCCTCAAAAAAAAACAACCTTGGGTATCAACTTAACAAAAGAGGTAAAAGATCTATATAATGAAAATTACAGAACTCTAAAGAAAGAAGACCTTAGAAGATGGAAAGATCTACCTTGCTCTTGGATAGGCAGAATTAATATTATCAAAATAAGCATATTACAAAAGCACTATACAGATTTAATGTAATTCTGATTAAAATTCCAATGGCATTCCTCATAGAAATAGAAAAAACAGTCATGAAATTCATCTGGAAAAATAAGAGACCCAGGCTAGCCAAAGCAATTCTTAGCAAGAAGAGAGAAGCAGGTGGCATCATTATACCAGAACTTAAACTATACTACAGAGCAATAGTAACAAAACCAGCATGGTATTGCCACCAAAACAGACTGGTAGACCAGTGGTACAGAATAGAGGACACAGGCATCAACCCACAAAATTATAATTATCTTATATTAGACAAAGGCACCAAAACTGTGCATTGGAGAAAAGATAGCCTCTTCAACAAATGGTGCTGAGAAAACTGGAAATCCATATGCAACAAAATGAAATTAAACCCATATCTGTCACTATGCACAAAACTCAAATCAAAATGGATCAAAGACTTAGGAATAAAACAGAGATCCTGCGTCTAATAGAAGAAAAAGTAGGCCCTAATCTCCATCATGTGGGATAGGCCCCAACTTCCTTAATAAGACTCCTGTGGTGCAAGAATTAAAATCAAGAATCAATAAATGGGATGGACCCAAACTAAAAAGTTTCTTCTCAGCAAAAGAAACAATCTTTGAGGTGAATAGAGAGCCTACATCTTGGGAGCAAATCTTTACCCCTCACACATCTAGGGTATATAAAGAACTCAAAAAGTTAAATACTAAAAAACAAATAACCCAATCAATAAATGGGCCAAGGACCTGAACAGATACTTCTTAGAAGATGATATACAATCAATCAACAAATACATGAAAAAATGTTCATCGTCACTAGCAATCAGAGCAATGCAACTCAAAATCACTCTAAGATTTCATGTCACTCCAGTCAGAATGGCAACTATTATGAAGACAAACAACAATAAGTGTAGGCAAGGATGTGGGTGAAAAGGTACACTGATATATTGCTGGTGGGACTGCAAATTGGTACAGCCAATATGGAAAGCAGTATGGAGATTTCTTGGAAAATTGGGAATGGAACCACCATTTGACCCAGCTATTCCTCTCCTTGGTCTATACCCAAAGGACTTAAAAACAGCATACTACAGGGACACAGCCACATCAATGTTTATAGCAGCATAATTCACAATAGCTAAACTGTGGAACCAACTTAGATGCCCTTCAATAGTTGAATTGATACAGAAACTGTGGCATATATACATAATGGAATATTACTCAGCAATAAAAGAGAATAAAATCATGGCATTTGCAGGTAAATGGGTGGAGTTATAGAAGATAATGCTAGGTGAAGTTAGCCAATCCCCCAAAAGCAAATGCCAAATTTTTCTGTGATATAAGAAGAAGACTGATTCATAGTGGGTTAGGGAGAGGGAGCATGGGAGGAATAGATGAACTGTAGATAGGGCAGAGGGGAGGGAGGGACAGGGAGAGGGCATAGGGTTAGAAATGATGGTGAAATGTGATGGACATCTTTATCCAAAGTACATGTATGAAGACATAAATTGGTGTGAATATACTCTGTATACAACCAGAGATATGAAAAATTGTGTTCTATATGTATAATAAGAATTGTAATGCATTCTGCTGTCATATATATAATCAATTTAAAAATACAAAGAACTAAAAAAACTTAACATCAAAAAAGCAAATAACCCCAATCATTAAATGGGCAAGAGAACTAAACAGAAACTTCTCAAAAGAAGAAACAATAAAGACCAACAAATATAAGAAAAAGTGTTCAATATCTGTAGCAACCAGGGAAATGCAAAGCAAAATTATGCCAGATTTCATCTAACTCCAGTCAGAATGGCAATGATCAAGAGAACAAATAACAATAAATTCTGGCAAGGTTGTGGGGGAAAGGTACATTTTTACTTTGTTGGTAGAACTGCAGGGTAGTACAACCACTCTGGAAAGCAGTATGGAGATTCCTCAAAAACTAAAAATGGAACCAACCTAGGGCACAGCTTTTCTGCTCCTTGCTATTTTCTCCGAAGATCTATAATTGCCATACTACAGCAATATAGCCACTTCAGTGTTTACAGTAGCATGATTAACAATAGCTAAATTATGTAATCAACCCAGATGCTTGTCAACAGGTGAATGAATTAAGAAATTGTAAGATACACACACACACACACACACACACACACACACAGTGGAGTTCTACTCGGTCATTAAAAAAGAATGAAATTATGGCATTTGCCAGTAAATGCATGGAAATGGAGAATAACATGCTAAGTAAAATTAGCCAAACTCAGATACTCATAGGTTGAATGTTTTCTCTCTGTGTGGAAGCTAGAGTAAAATAAAAGAAAGGAGGAGAGAAAGGATAATATAAAGAACCAATCAAATATAAATTAACAGATGAGCAAAAGGAAGTCTAGTATATTTGAGAAAGGAGAAGGAGAGAGGGGAGGGAGGACAGAGGGAAAAGGAGTAGGGAAAAGGAGAGGGATCATGAACTGAGGTCAATTTCCATGCATGTATAAATTTTTCAGGATGAATCAAACTAATATGTATAACCATAAAGCTTTAAAAAAAAGGTTTAAGAGAGTGAAGAAAGAGCCTATCAAATGGGAAAAAATCTTTGCCAGCTCCTCCCCTGTCAGGGTATTAATATCCAGAATATATAAAGAACTCAAAAAAGTTAACACCAAAAATTAAAAAAAGGAAAATAACCCAATCAATAAATGGGCAAGTGAACTAAACACACATTTCTCAAAAGAGTAAACACGAATGGCCAACAAATATAAGAAAAAGTGTTCAACATCCCTAGCAATTAGGGAAATGAAGATCAAAACTACATTGAGATTTCATCTCATTCCAGGCAGAATGGCAATTATAAAGAATGCAAATAATAATAAATGCTAGCAAAGATGTGGGGGAATATGTACAATTACATACTGTTGTTGGGATGTGAATTAGTACAATCAGTCTGGAAAGCATTATGGAGATTCATCAAAAAACTCAAAATGGAACCACCATTTGACACACCATATGGAATTTGCCAGTAAATGAATAGAACTGGAGGACATCATGCTAAGTGAAAGAAGCCAGGCTCAGAATATCAAGGGCCTAATGTTTTCTCTCATATGTGGAAACTGGAGCAAAATAAGGGGAGAACATGGGGGCATTGGATATCATAAAGATATGGGGAAGATCAGTGGAGGAGAAGGAGATTGAGAGGGAAGGAGGAGGGACAAAAAAGGGGAGGAAATGCTGAATGAATTTAACAAAGTCACAGGATGTTCATATAAAAATATACCACAGTGTATTCATAATTGAAATGTCAAATGTATGCAAATATTTTTGATTACTTCTTTTTGTCTTGTTTATGAAAAAAGCTTCAATGTTTTGTACACATTTAGCTTTTTTATTTGTTTTTAAAAACATACTTGGCAGGGCTGGGGATGTGGCTCAAGCGGTAGCATGCTCACCTGGCATGCGTGCGGCCTGGGTTCGATCCTCAGCACCACATACAAAGATGTTGTGTCCGCCGAAAACTAAGAAATAAATATTAAAAAATTCTCTCTCTCTCTCTCTCTCTCTCTCTCTCTCTCTCTCTCTCTCTCTCTCTCTCTCTCTCTCTCTTTAAAAAAACATACACAGCAGTAGAGTGTATTTTGACACATTATACATACATGGAGTATAACTTATTGTAATTAGTATACCATTCTTTGGTTGTACACTATGTGGAGTTTCACTGGTCATGTATTTATATCACATTCAGTTTTATAATCCACCAATGTTTGTATAAATGTGTAAGATAGGGATCCAGATTTTTAACCTCTTTGGAGCAGCCAAATCTCATATGGGCAGTGGTCTTTTATTATCTCTCCCTAGCTCTGATTAAGGGCCTCACCCAAGCATCTTGCACTTCTCTCTCCTCCTGAATTATTGTTAAATCAACTTAATTCCGAGCTTGACTTTCAATTGGCATGGAGATTTTTTTCTGCCTCACCAAATGATCCTTATAACAATACCATCACTCACCTCTTCCTAAAATTCAGAATTTGTTGTATTATCCCTTTTTCCATTTGTACCTATGGTTCCCATGATCTTAAAGATAGAATTTTAGCACACCAATTTTAACTCTTGACGGCCTGTGTTCCTTCCACATTTCTTGCCTTATCTTCTCCTCCATCCCCTTGCAAACCTTGTGTTCTGACCTTTCTATTTAGTGCAATAGTGTTGACCTTCTTTCTGTCATATTAATCTTTGTATTCCTGGTGCTTACATTCAGTAGGTACTCAACAAATATCTGTTAAGATAAAATTAAATCCAACCCACACAAAACACAAGTTCTGATTAGTAGCACATCATAAATGCTTGTTGAATGAATGAATGACCTCTGCATTCAGTATTTATACCATTTGTTTTGGTATCTAACATGCCAAAGTCAAGTGTCCTTTAGTATAACTTATATGCATCATGTATATATTGGATCCAGTCCTCAGAGGAATGAAACAGTAAGTTATTGACACTCATATGACACAGCAAAATGTTTTGAAGAGACAGTGAATAAGATCATGAACATAGGGCTTCTTGTATAATCTGGATAATAAATATAAAAGTGCTTAACAAGAGACTATTGTGGGGGCTGGGGTTGTGGCTCAGTGATACAACACTTGACTAGCATGCATAGAGCACTGGGTTCCATTCCAAGCACCACATAAAAAACTAGACAAAATAAATGTATTGTGTCCATCTACAAATATATATATATATATATATATATATATATATATATATATATATTTTTTTTTTTTTTTTAAAGACACTATTGTGGGCAAACATCAACAGTAAAGGCCCTTAGAAGATAGGTTTCAGTTGGATTTAGAAGAACTCATAAGTCTAGAAAGTTCCAACAAGGGAAAGTGGAAAGTGGGCTTGATCATGGGGTCTGGAGGGACATTCAAGTTAGTGGCCACTGTCCCTGCAATCTCATCTTGTGACTACACATAAGGATTTGCTTGGGTTGTTCTGAGCTGGGGATGGGACAAGAGAATGGACAAAGGTGCTGATACCATTAAAGTGCATAGTGTGGTGGGTACATGCACGAACTCTAGAGTCAGACGTAGGCTCAAATCTCAGGTCCACTATTTATTAGCTATGTGTCAACAGGCAAGTTACTGCTATGGACCAAATTATGCACACCCAAATTCATATATTGAAACCCTAATACTAATGTGATGGCATTTGGAGATTGGACCTTGGGAAATAATTACATTTAGATTAAATCATGAGGGTAGAGCACCCATAAATGGGATTAGTGCCTCTATACGAAGAGAGAGAGAGATTGCTTATTCTCTTTCTCTACCCTGTGAAAACAGAATAAGAAGGTGGTCCTCTACAAGCCAGAAAGAGGGTCCTCACTAGAACCCAACCATGCTGGCATCCTGATCTTTGACATTCAGCCTCTAACACTGTCAGAAAATAAATTTCTGTCGTATAAATCAGTCTATGGTGTATTGTTATTGTAGCCTGATCTAAAACACTTCTCTAAGTGTTAACTTCCTCATTACAAAAAGAATATAATATTTGCTTTCAAGGGCTTATGTGATCAGTAAATGGAGGCAAAAGAGAAAATAATCAAATGCCAGAACAGTTCCTGGTGGTGCTCAATAAATCTGTTAGGGGAGGTGAGGAAGAGTTCCAAGGACTAGAAATGAAAAGGCAGGGCAAATACCCAGGCACCACTATGACTGAAGGTACCCTCTTCAGCAACACAGATTCTGCAAAGTAGATCATTGCTCTCCTTAGTTTCCATGGTATAGGGAGTAATCTGTTGTCCTTACTCCATACCCATCACAAAGACCCCACCTCAGGGCAGCTGAGAGATGAATGGATAAGGCAAAGTCATCCATGAAGGGGTTGGTTCAAATCGCACAGATGAAGTCCAAGTCATTCACACTAGACTTGTCAAGTGAGGGCCTGAACAATTTAAGGCAAAAACAAAGTTTTTAAAATAAAACTTAAACCCAATTGAAGCTCCCATTATCATTGAATTTCACTGCCATCTAATTTCATTGTGGGGGGTGGTGCTGGGGTTGTGGCTCAGTGGCAGAGCGCTTGCCTAGCACATGTGAGACCCTGGGTTCAATCCTTACCACCACATAACAATAAACAAATAAAATAAAGCTATTGTGTCCAACTACAATGAAAAAATAGATATTTAAAACAAAATTTCCTTGTCATTGGACCCAGCTACCTCTGGACTGTTAAAAGTATTGGATAGCTTACTTTATTGGGGCAAAGCAAAGCAGCTTCTATCTATGAGCTGGGCCTCTGGAGATAAGGCCATTCTCCCAAAGTCCTGGTGCTCTTGAGGAAAGTCTTGGACTCAAAATTAACTGCCTCAGTCTCCCCCAGGAGAAATGGAGTTTTCAGTAAAATAAGGTGTGCTTATTTCACACCAAGACCTGTACAAGAGCATTTGTAACAGCTTTATTCATTATAGTTCCAAACTGACGACAACCCAAAAGTCCCTCAGTGGATGATCTCTCCATACATCGGAATTTTACTCAGCAATAGAAATGAAGTACAGATACACACAACTGGGATAAATCTAAAAAACATGCTAAATGAAAGAAGCAAGATCCCAAAGAGTAAACAATGTATGATGCCATTTTATGTGAAGTCAAGAACAGGCAAAACTAATCTGTGGTAGGACAATCCAGAATTACAGGTTACAGGTTGTTGCAGGTGGGACGAGGCATGACATTCACTAGGAAGTTGCACAGAGAACACTCCTCGAGGAATAAAATGTTCTATATCATGATGGTGCCCATGTGTATACATACATACATGTATTATATATACATACACATATATCTATGAAAAATTCATCAGACGGTACACTGAAGATGTGTGCCTTGTATGCTAAATTATATTATAATTAAAGAAGAATAAAAGAAAGAACAGGAGTAAGAAGTGGGGAATGAAGTCATCAACGAACCCAACAAAGCACAAAATGAGGCCAGCAGGATCTGCCATGCAGGCATGTCCTTTGCAGAGTGGGGGTGGGCAGCTGCAGCATGGTACCCCTGTGAATGAAGCCAGTGTTCTGGCCCAGAGGCCCTGCCTGGCTGCAGTCTGCTGATGCAAGCTATGGAGTTCGTCCAATGTTGGGGGGAGGGAGGTTTGACTTGATCTTAGGGCGGTGATTGGCTCTACCCGGCCACAGGCTCCTCATCCTCCAGAAATGCTTATTATACAGCCTTTCTGGGAAGACAGATAATTTTGTGAAAATGACATGAGCTTTTGCCAACTCCATTTCAGCCTCTTAACCTCTTGGCAGCTGCTTCAGGAGCATCACAGAGCTGGCTGAAACAGTTTCCAGAGCATAAGAGAGTGGGCATTGATCCCACAGATTGGCTGCCAAACAGGAAAGAAAAATGGCAGCTTCAATAAAGGCAAAGACATAGTAGGTGGAGGCTGAGACTGCTTTAATGATGGGCCAAAGTGTCTTCCAAAGCTGGGGCTGAGTTCCATGTTGGGTACAGTGTCCTCCTATCTCCAGAGGACTGGTTTCTTCTGGCATTCTAAACCACAGAGTGAAGAAAAACTGATTGTGAACACAGTTCCTGCTCTTTCTCCACTCACCCATCCCTCCACATTCCTAGCTCCCACCAACTGTGGCTTTACTTGGTTGTTCAGTCTACACTGAGCTGTATTTGCAATAAGCACAGGTCATTAGTTCCCTTTCCCTCAGCTTAGAATTATCCCAGTTTCTTTTGACTCATTCTGTTGGTCCTAACAGAGTCATGGCAAGCTGGATTTCTCTTTCCCTCTTCCTCTTTCTTTCCCTCCCCTCCCATTTCATGCTTTCAATATGTGTTTTTCTATCCATGAAATCTATTTTGGGCATCTGGACAGACAATTACTCTTAATATAACAGTAATTCAATATTAAGTATGTGTAACCTAGATAAAAATAATCTTTAAATTTTTTTTTTTAGATGGACACAATATCTTTATTTATTTTTATGTGGTGTTGAGGATTGAACCCAGTGCCTCACATGTGTGAGGCAAGTGCTCTACCATTGAGCCACAATCCCAGCCCCTAGACAAAAATTATTTCTGAAGAAGTATTGTCAGTCTTTCCCACCCTCCTAATTTTTAAAAAATAATTTTTAGTTGTCAATGGACCTTTACTTTATTTATCTATATGTTGTGTTGAGAATCGAACTCAGTGCTCCACACATGCTAGGTAAGGGCTTACCACTGAGCCACAACCCCAGCCCTCCCCCTCCCTATTTTTATATGTGTACATGAAGGCAATATAAGTTGTGGTTCCCCAAACAAATTATGAGCCTGAGAAGCCATATACTGTCAAATAGAAACCCAAGAAAATCAGGCTGCAGATTTAGAACTGAAGCAAAAATAAAAAGAAATAATAAATGTGCAAACCATTATTTCCAACATTCAGTGTTTAGCCACCCAGCTTCTGAAATTTTGTGTTGGTTTTCTTAGTTCCTACCACTTAACTTGAATATAAATGATGACACTGGTGCATATTTTTAAAAACATATTTAGCCATCACGAAGGCATGCAAAACCATTCTATTGAGTTTTATTAGTTGAAAAAAAATGATGCAGACTGTCTCAAACTCAAAACTAGGGATCAGGAGTCTTGGCCAAGGTTCCAGTTGGCCACACTATCACAGTGATGCTCACTCCCAGGCTGCTGGGCATGCATAAGGGATACATTCCCACATGTGGAAAATGCCTGCATTTTTTTGTAATAAAAAGAATACATCCATATGACTTTTATTTTCTTCTTAGTTCATGTTAAAAGATTCAATTTTTCTATAATGAACACAATATTATAAAAATATTTTTATTTTTATTATTTATTGGTACTGGGGATTTGAACCCAGAGGTGCTTTACCACTGAGCTACATAATTAGTCTTTTTATTTTTAATTTTGAAAAGTTGCTGAGGTTGGCCTTGAACTTGTGATCCTCCTGCCTCAGCCTCCTGAGTCACTGGGATTACAGGCATTCATCACCTCACTGGGCTCAAAAATATTTTTAAAGTTCCAAAAGAATACTTATTAAATATAGAAAAGTAAAAACTTTAAAAAAAATTTTAATTTATATATGACAGCAGAATGCATTACAATTCTTATTATACATATAGAACACAATTTTTCATATCTCTGGTTGTATACATAGTATATTCACACCAATTTGTGTCTTCATACATGTACTTTGGATAATAATGTCCATCTCATTCCACCATCATTAATAACCCCATGCCCCCTCCCTTCCCCTCCAACCCCTCTGCCCTATCTAGAGTTCGGCTATTCCTCCCTTGCTCCTTCTCCCCATCCCACTATGAATCAGCCTCTTTATATCAAAGAAAACATTCAGCATTTGGTTTTGGGGGATTGGCTAATTTCACTTTGCATTATCTTCTCCAACTCTATCCATTTACCTGCAAATGCCATAATTTTATTCTCTTTTATATAATATTCCATTATGTATATATGCCACAGTTTCTGTATCCATTCAACTATTGAAGGGCATCTAAGTTGGTTCCACAGTTTACCTATTGTGAATTGTGCTGCTATAAACACTGATGTGGCTGTGTCCCTGTAGTATGCTGTTTTTAAGTCCTTTGGGTATAGACCAAGGAGAGGAATAGCTGGGTCAAATGGTGGTTCCATTCCCAATTTTCCAAGAAATCTCCATACTGCTTTCCATATTGGCTGTACCAATTTGCAGTCCCACCAGCAATATATCAGTGTACCTTTTCACCCACATCCTTGCCTACACTTATTGTTGTTTGTCTTCATAATAGTTGCCATTCTGACTGGAGTGACATGAAATCTTAGAGTGATTTTGAGTTGCATTGCTCTGATTGCTAGTGACGATGAACATTTTTTCATGTATTTGTTGATTGATTGTATATCATCTTCTGAGAAGTATCTGTTCAGGTCCTTGGCCCATTTATTGATTGGGTTATTTGTTTTTTTAGTATTTAACTTTTTAAGTTCTTTATATACCCTAGATGTGTGAGGGGTAAAGATTTGCTCCCAGGATGTAGGCTCTCTGTTCACCTCACTGATTGTTCCTTTTGCTGAGAAGAAACTTTTTAGTTTGGGTCCATCCCATTTATTGATTCTTGATTTTAATTCTTGTACCAAAGGAGTCTTATTAAGGAAATTGGCACCTAATCCCACATGATGGAGATTAGGGCCTACTTTAGAAAGGTAAAAATATTTTTAAAGAATCTGAAACTGCTCTTTCTGACATCTTTCAGTGTCACCAGAATGGTGCACGTGAATATCCTGGCTGATGTTCTCAAGAGCATCAACAATGCTGAAAATAGGCAAACACCAGGTCCTTATTAGACCATGCTCCAAAATTATTGACCACTTTCTCTGATGATGAATCATAGTTACATTGGCAAATTTTAAATCATTGATGATCACAGAGCTGGATAAATAGTTGTGAACCTCACAGGCAGGTTAAAAAAAGTGTGGAGTGATCAACCCCAGATTGGATGTGCAGCTCAAAGACCTAGGAAAATGGCAGAATACTCTGCTCCCATCACAACGTCAGTTTGGTTTCATTGTATTGACAATCTCAGCTGGCATCATGGACCATGAAGAAGCAAGATGAAAACATATGGGGGGGTGGGGGGGGCAGAATCCTGCGATTCTTTTTCTAGGAATGTAAAACATACATACAAAGAATACCTCAATGGGGGAAAACAATCTGAAACTGCATGATCTTAATCTGACAGTTAATATTTTATTATTTACAGTCTTATTTCTATGCAAAACTTTATTAAAAAAGAAAAATAGCCAAACACAAGAAACAAAACAAAGTTCAACAAATATAGAATCTTTTGTGACCTGTTAGTTTTCCTTAGCATTGGATCATGTTTTCTTATTGCCTTATAACTTCTAAACAGAATTTTGATTTTAGTTGCATATATAATCATGTGGGTATGAACCAAATTACTTAGCCATTTCTCTTGTGTATTTAAACAATTCTCTGCTATTTAGAAGAATGTTGTGATTATCATTTCAATGAATAAACCTTATGTTTCTTTCAGTTAAATTTTTAGCATTGCATTTTTAAAAACAAAATTAAAGAATATATGTATATACATATATGTAAATATACATGAATATGCATATATGCAAATATATGTATATGCTTGTTTGCAAATATATGTATATGCATATATGTGAATATATGTATATACATATATTCAAATATATGTGTAATTGTATATGAATATACATATATGTAACTATATATGTAATTGTATATGTGTATACATATATGTAACTATAATGTATATACATATATGTATATGTACATATAATCTGGAAAGTCATATATCTCTTCAGGGTTTGTTATAAGAATCAGCCTCCTCCCTCTCTTTCCCTCCATTTGCTTTTCTACACAGGCAATGACATCATTTAACTAATTCTTTTGCCTACTTACTGCCACTTCTTTAAACAACACGTTTAAATGGAAACTTGTTGATTTTCTTTGTTTAGGCATTATGTATTGAATCTTCACCAAAATGATGATTCATTTTGCTATTCTTCTCCCCAGCCCACTCTTCCCATGTATACTCTTATACTCCCAATAAAGATATATAGTTATTTTGGTTAAATCAATATTTTGTGTTTCAATTACTATGGCTTTGTAAATGCCATTCAGAGTCATGAGGTATACAATGCCCACTTTTCTTTTCTTTTTTTTTTAATTTTTATTGTTGGTTGTTCAAAATATTACATAGTTCTTGACAAATTATTTTTCACACTTTGATTCAAGTGGGTTACGAACTTCCATTTTTACCCCGTATACAGATTGCAGCTTCACATCAGTTACACATCCACTGTTTTACATATTGCTCTACTAGTGTCTGTTGTATTCTGCTGCCTTTCCTATCCTCTACTATCCCCCATCAACTCCCCTCCCATCTTCTCTCTCTACCCCATCTACTGTAATTCATTTCTCCCCCTTGTTTCCCCCCCCCTTTCCCCTCACTTCCTCTTGTATGTAATTTTGTATAACCATGAGGGTCTCCTTCCATTTCCATGCAATTTCCCTTCTCTTTCCTTTTCCCTCCCACCTCTCACCCCTGTTTAATGTTAATCTTCTTCTCATGCTCTTCCTCCCAACTCTGTTCTTAGTTACTCTCCTTATATCAAAAACAAAAACATTTGGCATTTGTTTTTTAGGGATTGGCTAGCTTCACTTAGCACAATCTGTTCTAATGCCATCCATTTCCCTGCAAATTCTATGATTTTGTCATTTTTTAATGCAAAGTAATACTCCATAGTGTATAAATGCCACATTTTTTTTTATCCATTCGTCTATTGAAGGGCATCTAGGTTGGTTCCACAGTCTTGCTATTGTGAATTGTGCTGCTATGAACATCGATGTAGCATTGTCCCTGTAGCATGCTTTTTTTAGGTCTTTAGGGAATAGACCAAGAAGGGCAATAACTGGGTCAAATGGTGGTTCCATTCCCAGCTTTCCAAGAAATCTCCATACTGCTTTCCAAATTAGCCGCACCAATTTGCAGTCCCACCAACAATGTACAAGTGTACCCTTTTCCCCACATCCTTGCCAGGACTTGTTGTTGTTTGACTTCATAGTAGCTGCCAATCTTACTGGAGTGAGATGGTATCCTAGGGTGGTTTTGATTTGCATTTCTCTGACTGCTAGAGATGGTGACCATTTTTTCATGTACTTGTTGATTGATTGTATGTCCTCCTCTGAGAAGTGTCTGTTCAGGTCCTTGGACCATTTGTTGATTGGGTTATTTGTTTTCTTATTGTTTAATTTTTTGAGTTCTTTATATACTCTAGATATTAGGGCTCTGTCTGAAGTGTGAGGAGTAAAGATTTGTTCCCAGGATGTAGGCTCCCTATTTACCTCTCTTATTGTTTCTTTTGCTGAGAATAAACTTTTTAGTTTGAGTAAGTCCCATTTGTTGATTCTAGTTATTAACTCTTGTACTATGGGTGTCCTATTGAGGAATTTGGAGCCCAACCCCACAGTATGTAGATCGTAGCCAATTTTTTCTTCTATCAGATGCAGAGTCTCTGATTTGATATCAAGCTCCTTGATCCATTTTGTGTTAACTTTTGTGTATGGCGAGAGAAAGGGATTCAGTTTCATTTTGTTGCATATGGATTTCCAGTTTTCCCAGCACCATTTGTTGAAGATGCTATCCTTCCTCCATTTCATGCTTTTAGCCCCTTTATCAAATATAAGATAGTTGTAGTTTTTTGGATTGGTTTCTGTGTCCTTTATTCTGTACCATTGGTCCACCCACCTGTTTTGGTACCAGTACCATGCTGTTTTTGTTACTATTGCTCTGTAGTATAGTTTGAGGTCTGGTATCGCTATACCGCCTGATTCACACTTCCTGCTTAGAGTTGTTTTTGCTATTCTGGGTCTTTTATTTTTCCATATGAATTTCATAATTGCTTTATCTATTTCTACAAGAAATGCCGTTGGAATTTTGATTGGCATTGCATTAAACCTATAGAGAACTTTTGGTAATATCGCCATTTTGATGATGTAGGTTCTGCCTATCCATGAACAGGGTATATTTTTCCATCTTCTAAGATCTTCTACTTCTCTCTTTAGGGTTCTGTAGTTTTCATTGTATAAGTCTTTCACCTCTTTTGTTAGGTTGATTCCCAAGTATTTTATTTTTTTTGAGGATATTGTGAATGGAGTGGTTGTCCTCATTTCCATTTCAGAGGATTTGTCACTGATATACAGGAATGCCTTTGATTTATGCGTGTTGATTTTATATCCTGCCACTTTGCAGAATTCATTTATTAGCTCTAATAGTTTCTTTGTAGACTCTGTTGGGTCTGCTAGATATAGAATCATGTCTCCTGCAAATAGTGATAATTTAAGTTCTTCTTTTCCTATTTTTATGCTTTTGATTTCTTTCGTCTGTCTAATTGCTCTGGCCAGTGTTTCGAGAACTATGTTGAACAGAAGTGGTGAGAGAGGGCATCCCTGTCTTGTTCCAGATTTTAGAGGGAATGCCTTCAATTTTTCTCCATTCAGAATGATGCTAGCCTGAGGCTTAGCATAGATTGCTTTTACAATATTGAGGTATGTTCCTGTTATCCCTAGTTTTTCTAGAGTTTTGAACATAAAGGTATGCTGTACTTTGTCGAATGCTTTTTCTACATCTATCGAGATGATCATATGGTTCTTATTTTTAAGTCTATTGATGTGGTGAACAACATTTATTGATTTCCGTATATTGAACCAGCCTTGCATCCCAGGGATGAATCCTACTTGATCATGGTGCACAATTTTTTTTGATATGTTTTTGTATCTGATTCACCAGAATTTTATTGAGGATTTTTGCATCAAGGTTCATTAGAGATATTGGTCTGTAGTTTTCTTTCTTTGAAGTGTCTTTGTCTGGTTTCAGAATCAGGGTGATGTTGGCCTCATAGAATGAATTTGGAAGTTCTCCCTCTTTTTCTATTTCCTGAAATAGTTTGAAAAGTATTGGTATTAGTTCCTCTTTAAAGGTCTTGTAAAACTCTGCTGTATACCCATCCAGTCCTGGGCTTTTCTTAGTTGGTAGTCTTTTGATGGTTTCTTCTATTTTCTCCATTGATATTGGTCTGTTTAGGTTGTCTATATCCTCCTGACTCAATCTGGGCAGATTGTATGACTTAAGAAATTTATTGATGCCTTCACTATCTTCTATTTTATTGGAGTATAAGGATTCAAAATAATTTCTGATTATCTTCTGTATTTCTGAAGTGTCTGTTGTGATATTGCCTTTTTCATCCTGTATGCTAGTAATTTGAGTTCTCTCTCCTCTTCGTTAGCATGGCTAAGGGTCTGTGGATCTTATTTATTTTTTCAAAGAACCAATTTTTAGTTTTTTCAAGTTTTTCAATTGTTTCTTTTGTTTCGATTTCATTAATTTCAGCTCTGATTTTAATTATTTCTTGCCTTCTACTTCTTTTGCTATTGTTTTGCTCTTCTTTTTCTAGGATTTTGAGATGAAGTATGAGATCATTTATTTGTTGGTTTTTTCTTTTTTTAAGGAATGAACTCCAAGCAATGAATTTTCCTCTTAGAACTGCTTTCAATGTGTCCCATAGATTCCTATATGTTGTGTCTATGTTTTCATTTATCTCTAAGAATTTTTAAATTTCCTCCTTGATGTCTTCTATAACCCATTGATCATTCAGTAACCTATTGTTCATTCTCCAAGTGATGCATGATTTTTCCTTCCTTCTTTTATCGTTGATTTTCAGTTTCATTGCATTATGATCAGATAAGATGCATGGTATTATCTCTACTCCTTTATATTGTCTAAGAATTGCCCTGTGACATAATATATGATCTATTTTTGAGAAGGATCCATGTGCTGCTGAGAAAAAAGTGTAACTGCTCGATGTTGGGTGGTATATTCTATATATGTCAATTAAGTCTAGGTTATTAATTGTGTTGTTGAGTTCTATAGTTTCCTTATTCAACTTTTGTTTGGAAGATCTGTCCAGTGGTGAGAGAGGTGTGTTGAAGTCTCCCATGATTATTGTATGGTGGTCTATTAGACTCTTGAACTTGAGAAGAGTTTGTTTGATGAACATAGCTGCACCATTGTTTGGGGCATATATATTTATGATTGTTATGTCTTGTTGGTGTATGGTTCCCTTGAGCAGTATGTAGTGTCCCTCTTTATCCCTTTTGATTAACTTTGGCTTGAAATCTATTTTATTTGATATGAGTATGGACACTCCTGCTTGTTTCCGCAGTCCATATGAGTGATATGATTTTTCCCAACCTTTCACCTTCAGTCTATGTATGTCTTTTCCTATCAAATGCATCTCCTGTAGGCAGCATATTGTTGGGTCATGTTTTGTGATCCATTCTACTAGCCTGTGTCTCTTAATTGGTGAGTTTAAGCCATTAACATTTAGGGTTATTATTGATATATGGTTTGTTCTTCCAGCCATATTTGTTTATTTATGTTACTAAACATGGTTTGTTTTCCTTTTTGATTATTTTTCCCCCCTTTACTGTCCTACCTCCCACTGTTGGTTTTCATTGTGATTTTCCGTTTCCTCTTCCTGTAATGTTTTGCCAAGGACTTTTTGGAGAGATGGTTTTCTAGCTGCAAATTCTTTTAACTTTTGTTTATCGTGGAAGGTTTTAATTTCATCTTCCATCCTGAAGCTTAATTTTGCTGGATACACAATTCTTGGTTGGAACCCATTTTCTGTTAGTGTTTGAAATATGTTATTCCAGGATCTTCTAGCTTTCAGAGTCTGTGTTGAGAGATCAGCTGTTATCCTGATTGGTTTACCCCTAAATGTAATCTGCTTCCTTCCTCTTGTAGCTTTTAAAAATTCTCTTCTTATTCTGTATGTTGGGCATCTTGATTATAATGTGTCTAGGTGTGGATCTCTTATGATTTTGCACATTCAGCATCCTGTAGGCTTCTAGGATTTGGGGTTCTGTCTCATTCTTCAAGTCTGGGAAGTTTTCTCGTATTATTTCATTGAATAGTTTGCCCATTCCTTTGGTTTGGACCTCTATACCTTCCTGTATCCCAATGACTCTTAAGTTTGGTCTCTTTATGTTATCCCATATTTCTTGGATGTTCTGCTCATGGTTTCTTAACAGTCTTGCTGAGCTGTCTATGTTCTTTTCAAGTTGAAATACTTTGTCTTCATTGTCTGATGTTCTATCTTCTAAGTGTTCTACTCTGCTGGTAGTATTCTCAATTGAGTTTTTAAGTTGGTTTATTGCTTCCTGCATTTCAAGGATTTCTGTTTGTTTGTTTTTTTATAACCTCCATCTCCCTGTATAGTTGATCTTTTGCTTCCTGGATTTGTTTATGTAATTCATTGTGGAAGTGATCTTTCATTGTCTGATTTTGCTGTCTAATGTCTTCCTTGAGACTCCAGATCATCTGAAGCATGAATATCCTGAATTCTTTATCTGACATTCCATCTGCTGCAGATATTACCTCTTCTAACGTTGAGTTGACCTGCATTGCTTGTGGTCCTTTCTTTCCTTGTCTCTTCATACTGTTCGCGTTTCTTTCTGCTTGGTGAAACTGTTGTGTTATTGAATTTTCCCCCTATATATTTGTATTGCTCTTGTATAGTTGCAAAGTCTCCCACGCAGGTGCGGGCGGCGGCTCTGCTCCTCCTCCAATTGGGGCAATGTGCCTACCACACCGGCAGGCCACTGGGCCTGTTCTGCTGGTCGGTAGCAGGTCTGCCTACTTTGCAGGCGCAGGCAGCTGCTCTGCCCCTCTGAAGGCCGCTGGGCCTGTTCTGCTGGTGGGTCGCAGGTCCGCCTACCTTGCAGGCGCCGGTGGCGGCTCTGCCCCTACGCGGGTCGCTGGGCCTGTTCTGTCTGTCGGTTGCAGGTCTGGCCTGTTCTGTTGGTGGTTGCAGTTCCGCCTACCTTGCAGGCGCCGGGGGGGGGGGCAGCTCTGCCCCTCCGCAGGCCGCTGGGCCTGTTCTGCTGATGGGTCACAGGTCCACCTACCTTGCAGGCGCGTGGGGCAGCTCTGCCACTCCGCGGGTTGCTAGGCCTGTTCTGCCGGTGGGTCACAGGTCCGCCTACCTTGCAGGCGTGTGGGGCGGCTCTGCCCCTCCGCGGGTTGCTGGGCCTATTCTGCCAGTGGGTCGCAGGTCTGCCTACCTTGCAGGCGTGGTTGGCAGCTCTGCCCCTCCGTGGGCCACTGGGCCTGTTCTGTCGGTGGTCACAGTTCTGCCTACCTTGCAGGCGCAGGGGGAGGCGGCGGCTCTGCCCCTCAGCAGGCCACTGGGCCTGTTCTGCAGGTAGGTTGCAGGTCCGCCTACCTTGCAGACGTGGTTGGCAGCTCTGCCCCTCTGTGGGCCACTGGGCCTGTTCTGTTGGTGGTCACAGTTCCACCTACCTTGCAGGCGCTGGGGGGAGGGGGCGGCTCTGCCCCTCAGCAGGCCTCTGGGCCTGTTCTGCTGGTGGGTTGCAGGTCTGCCTACCTTGCAGGCGCGTGGGGCGGCTCTGCCCCTCTGCGGGTTGCTGGGCCTGACCTGCCGGTGGGTTGCAGGTCGGCCTACCTTGCAGGTGCAGGGGCGGCTCTGCCCTTCCACAGGCTGCTGGGCCTGTTCTGCTGGTGGGTCGCAGGTCCGCCTACCTTGCAGGCGCGTGGGGCGGCTCTGCCCCTCAGAGGCCCGCTGGGCCTGTTCTGTCAGTGGTCACAGTTCCACCTACCTTGTAGGCTCTGGGGGAGGGGGCGGCTCTGTCCCTCACCAGGCCTCTGGGCCTGTTCTGCTGGTGGGTCGCAGGTCCGCCTACCTTGCAGGCGCGTGGGGCAGCTCTGCCCCTCCGCAGGTTGCTGGGCCTATTCTGTTGGTGGGTCACAGGTCTGCCTACCTTGCAGGCGTGGTTGGCAGCTCTGCCCCTCCGCAGGCTACTGGGCCTGTTCTGTTGGTGGTCACAGTTCCGCCTACCTTGCAGGCGCGGGGGTAGGGGGCGGCTCTGCCCCTCAGCAGGCCGCCGGGCCTGTTTTGCTGGTGGGTCGCAGGTCCACTTACCTTGCAGGCTCGGTTGGCGGCTCTGCCCCTCCGCGGGCCTCTGGGCCTGTTCTGTCAGTGGTCACAGTTCTGCCTACCTTGCAGGCGCGGGGGGAGGGAGCAGCTCTCCAATGCCCACTTTCCTTCCTCTGCATAACTTTTTGTTTTCTCTGAAGTGAATTGTGTTAATGCCTTTGCTTGGTTTTCTATGTATTTATATTTAATTCAAATCCAAATTATTCACCAGTTTTCTAAATCTTCTCCCAAAACATTCAGACACATCAGGTTTGTGTTTCATATTCTGAAGGAATAGCTTCTGAAACCTTCTGACTTGTCCTCCTGTAGACTGGGTGAGTCTATTGGTGCCACTTGGAACCACTTCTACCAGCATCTTGGGATTTCTTTCCCCTTTCTGTTGTTCCCTTAAGAAGAAGATATCCTCCAAGAACTTTCTACCACAGGGTGCTTGGAAAAACATTTGAGAACTTGAATATCTGAAGTTATTTTGCTTAGTTTGAATAGAAACAAAACTGACTGATTATTTGGATAATGAATTCAAGGTTGGAAGTAATTTCCCTTCAGAATTTGGAAGTCATCACCACCTCTGAAAAATTGTGAGCTTCTCCCCTTTATCCCTAGGATTCTGAACTTTCATCTATTTGCAACGAGTACTGCAAAAGTCCTAATTGAAACACGGATGGACTTTAATTCTTGGAATGTTAATCTTTGTGTTGATGATTGCCTCCTGTGTGCAAGCATATGTTTATTTGCATGTTTGTGTCTCTGTCTGGCTATGTGTCTTTGAACTGCATATGTCTTTGTGTGTGCTCCTATGTTACTATATGGTGCCTGCATTTATGTACCTTATCTGGGTCTCTGTGTGTCTGTCAACCTGTGTGTATGTACTCTTTGGAACTCTTATTTTTGGATATTGGACCTGCTGGACTAATTTTGTAATTCACTTTTTATTTCATAGTTTTTAATCTGACTTTTTGCTCTACTTCCTGGGAGTTTTCCCACTGGCCAAACATGGGAAAATTCAAAGCATCAAAATAAATATTAAATTATAACCCATTGAATAAGATAAGACTAACTCATACTTACACAAACATATTAATAAAACAGTAATTGGGGGAAAGAAAAAGTTCTTTTTTATAATAGGCTGGCAACTAATAAATGTAGAATGAACAACAGAATTAGAAAATCATCATTTAGCAACCATCAGAGTAAAAGTTGATTCAGGCAAGAACCATCAATTGAAGTTAAATTGAGTAGGTAGAAGCTTGATGAATAGAGAATATTTACGTTGTCTAAAAGTATTTCCTCTTCAATTTTGTCTTAACTTTTAAATTGGAGGTTTACTAATAGACCCTATCTTAACCAAATGAATATCACTAGTAAGGGAACAAACTGACCTCATATGTCTTCAGATAGTCTATAGTGAAGAAGGTACAGCATCACCTAAAGTGAAAAGCCTAAATCACATCATAAGGAAACATCAGACAAACCCAGATTGAAGAACATTCTACAGAATAACTGGCTGTTCCACTTTGAAGACATCAAAGTGATAAAATACACGCACATACACATATACATGCAAGGACTGAGAAACTATTCCAAATTGAAAAAGACCAGAGAGATACAACAGCTCAATGCAATATGTAGTCTTGGATTGGGTCCTGAGATGGGTAAAAAAAAGTTTCTTTGAAGGATATTTTTGGAGAAATTGACAAAATTTGAATAAGGGCTATAGTTAGACAATAGTGCTGTATCAATATTAGTCTCCTGATTTTGAGCATCATACTGTGGTTATGTAAGCCTTTATTTGTTTTTAGGATATAAATTCAAGTATTTAGAGGCACATCTGTAACTTTTCTAAAATGGCTCAGAAAAAAAGGGGGATGGAGAAGTGGGGAGAACAAGAGGCATTGGAGCAATAGAAGGAGGGAGGAGAAAATGATATAGCAAATGTGAGAAAAAAGGCAAACAAGTGGGAATACAGATGCAGGGCATATGGAAATTATTTGTACTTTTCTTTCAGCTTTTCTGAAGGCCTGAAATAATTTCAAAATAATGTAATGGGGAAAAATGAAAATAAAATGAGTAGGGAACTCAAACAGATGGATGAGTGCTCTGGAGAGCCAGTGGGGTTGGCCCAATGTGACCTTCACTCTGAACATGGCTGGGTTGGGGTGGCTGAGGAGCTTCTGATGTCAAGTCTTTTGGTCTTTTCCCATGGGGGTTCCCTCATCATTCTTCTGCCTGGAGGTGAAGGCCAGACTGCCAGTGCAGCAAAGGGTGGGGAGCTCACAACCACGGTGACCTTGATCCTTTGGTTTTCAGTATGACCTACCACCCTAGTCTCTGCATGCTGCCCCTAAAGAACCTTTAATGGATTTTTCAGGGAAGGGGCCTCTGATATTTGTCGGTCTTGGAGGGCCATTATTTGGCTGTACAGAGTGGGGGAGACCAGAGATCCGACTGCTTCTGAAAATAGTCCTTCAAACCTTATCCATGTTTTAGCCACCTTGTCCCGCCTCACTTCCTGAACAATCTAAGGCCTCCAATTCCTCAACCTTTTGAGGGAGTTTATGGTATAAATTGGGTTGGTTCTCAGCATTCTCTGCTGCCAGTTTAGGATTCAGTTCTTCTGGTCCTAAGTTATTTGCTTTCCAGCTTTCAAAACTGTGTTTCTATTTTTCTCCTCTCTCATTTCCCCCTCTCTTGTAGTTTATGCCTATTAAAAATTCCACTTACTCTTGTTCAGTGGGGGGTTACAAATGTTCAATCCATGATTTTTAACAACCAGTCTGTGCATAAATCTCTCTGCATTCTTGATTACTTCCTTTGGATACTGTCCCAGAAGTGGAATTACTGGGTAGAGTGTGCCATCCTTTCAGAGGCTCTTGATGAACTTTGCCAAATTGCTTTGCAATAGGATTATATTCTCACCAAGTTTCCATGACTTGTCTCTTTTCCTGAAATTTTTCCTGATTTGGGTAGGATCATTAAAAAGATAAAATATTAAAATATTTGCTATTTTGACAAGTGAAATATGAACTCACTTTTGGCACGATTCCCTTAAAGAGTGATTTTTCGCTAGGAAGCTTCAGGTATGAGCAGGAGGCAGAAAGATTAATTTGGCTCAATGGTGGCAGGTGGGGATAGCAAGGTAGGGAGGTGGGGAGTGGTGGGTTTCCACTGGTGCTCCATGCCCCCTCTGTAAGAGGCACCATGGTTTGTGTGAGGAAGGAGGAAATCACAGGTAAGTATGAGGAAACTCTGGGTCTCTGCTGCTTTCCTGTGTAGATAAGGGCAGCCCTGGTCCAAGCATGGGCACATTCACCTAAGCAAATTAAATAAAAGAAAGGGAGAGAAAACATGGGAATAATGGAAATGGTACTGTGATGCTTCTACTCAGTGAATAGGACCCTAAAGTGCACCTCAAATGGGAGACCTGGATCTTCCTTTGAACCCAACTTAGTTTCCTTGTGTTTTTAGTTGGGACTGTCTTGTCACATAGGCAATATTTTGGTGTTTTGAGATACTTATTTTGTTTTATACAATATATTCCCAATATGCAGGCCAACCCCTGCAAATTAGTGCTGAACTAATTTTTTAGTTTTTTCTTTGTTTTAAAACTTTTTATTTTGGAATAATTTTATACTTACCAAAAAGTTCCAAAATTGTATACAGATTTCCTCTATACCCTTCATCGAACTTCCTCTCATGTTAGCACTGTACATAACCATAACACAATTATTGACACTAAGGAATTAACATTGATAAAATGCTATTTGCTAATCTATAGACCTTACTTGAATTTTACCCACAGAGTTGCCCAACTGAGAAAGAGAACAGCACCTACAATATCTGGAAACTGGCATGGCATTATACGTTAGGACTTGCCCTCAGTGTTGCTCATAGCTGACCTGGCCCTCACAGCTCAGCCTTCATGTTCTCTTATAAACAATTTCTGAGATTGCCAGCATCAAACAAGGCCACTCTGTGACCAAGAAGGATCAAGATTAAATAAGAGCACTCATATCTGAACACAAACAAAAACATGAACATCAAACAAAAATGACCGAACGTTCCAAAATATGGGATGTTCTCTGTCTTGCGAATTGTAGCTTTAGCCATGCCTCATTCCTTCTGAACTACCTTTAAGATTTCTTGAGATATGCAATCATAAAATTATCCCCACTTCCTGAAAGCATCTAATTCAGAACATCAGAAGTGAACAGGAAAATAAATGTTTTTTTTAATCCCTTTCTTTCCTACATGAAAGGCAACATCCTGGAAATACCATTTTGTTCTTTGCTTCTTTCCTATTTAGCACTGTATCCTGTGAATAACTCCATATCAGTTCATAGAATGCTTCTTCATTCATTTGTACAGCTGCATCACACTCCACAGTGTACATGGACTAGTTCACTCAAACCTATATCCTATGTACAGAGATTTAGATTTTTCCAATTTTTTTAATTACAATGAATAACTTTGCATATCCATTGCAAATTATTTAATTATTCATTACTCAACTGCAGTGAACACCATTGCTGCAATGAATAACTTGGATGCACTGACTTTTGCCAGAGGGGCTGGTGCAGTATCCAAAGATGGACACATCTCCCTCTGTGATGCCACACTGGCCCTAGGGTCAAAGTCTAGGTTTGAGGCAATTCTCTGGTCACTCAAGTAGGTCAGGAGTGCTCTAGTCTCCTTGTCTGTCTCTCTAAAGAGCTCTAGTGGGTGGGGGGCATACACAGGTTGCCTAGGCCACCTTTGCTGGCTAGTTTCTCTGAGCTGCTTTCTTGGAGGGCCATTATGTCTGCAAATACAAGGGTTCTTGCCTAGGTGTTGGCCCTCCCACATGGCCTAAAACTAATCTTAATATGCTGAAGAGCTGCAGACAGATCAGTGAGTATCCTTGTGTACATGCAAGCTCATACATGCCAATATATGTGATGACAGGCTCAAAGTGGGGAAAAAACCATATCACCATGAACCAGCAGTGAGGCCAGAGCTTTCAATGGGCCAAGATGTGTTCCTCATTTCTCTTCCTACAGTAAGCATGGATAGACTTCTTCAGGCTCCCAATATTATCTGATGGAGGAGAATTCCCTTCTGAGCCTGGTGGAGGGCCAGGTTGGTATGTATAATGGCTACCCACCTGCCTTTGATGATTGATGTGGGAAGTGAAAAAATGCAGTCTGATTATTGAGCATCCTGAGGCATCCTGGGGGCTTCTGGGGGCTGGAGTAAAGGGTTGGGGCAGGGTTCAGGGTCCTTTTCTTTTCCTTCTGTGTTTGTGTTGGCTGCATAAGGAACCCTTCTGCTGGGAGACCCTTGGCTTTTGAGCTACATTTGCCTTCAAATATAGAGTCTTGAGAGACATCACACTATTTAAACAGGGCAATGTCCCTGGAGTAAATATTTTTCTCCTCATTTTATAGATGTAGAAAGTAAGGCTCAGAAAGGTTCAGTAACCTTCCAAAGGTTACACAGTAACTAGCATAGTCATGGGTTGATACCAGGTCTGTCTGATTCCAGAGCTCTAGATCTTTTTTTTTATTGGTTGTTCAAAACCTTACAAAGCTCTTGACATATCATATTTCAAACATTAGTTTCAAGTGAGTTATGAACTCCCATTTTTACCCCAAATACAGATTGCAGAATCACATTGGTTACACATTCACCTTTTTACATAAGACCATACTAGTAACTGTTGTATTCTGCTACCTTTCCTATCCTCTACTATCCCCCTCCCCCGCCCCATCTTCTCTTTCTATCCCATCTACTGTAATTCATTTCTCTCCTTGTTTTTCCTTCAAATTCCCCTCACAACCTCTTTTATGTAGTTTTTTATAACAATGAGGGTCTCTTTCCATTTCCATGCAATTCCCCTTTTCTCTCTCTTTCCCTCCCATCTCGTGTCTCTGTTTAATATCAATCTTTTCTTCCTGCTCTTCCTCCCTGCTCTATTCTTAGTTGCTCTCATTATATCAAAGAAGACATTTGGTATTTGTTTTTTAGGGATTGGCTGGCTTCACTAAGCATAATCTGCTCTAGTGCCATCCATTTCCCTGCAAATTCCATGATTTTGTCATTTTTTAGTGCTGTGTAATACTCCATGGTGTATAACTGCCACATTTTTAATCCATTCATCCATTGAAGGGCATCTGGGTTGGTTCCACAGTCTAGCTATTGTGAATTGTGCTGCTGTGAACATCGATGTGGCAGTATCCCTGTAGTACACTCTCTTAAGGTCTTCAGGGAATAGACCAAGAAGGGCAATAACTGGGTCAAATGGTGGTTCCATTCCCAGCTTTCCCAGGAATCTCCATACTGCTTTCCAAATTGGCTGAACCAATTTGCAGTCCCACCAACAATGTACAAGTGTACCCTTTTCCCCACATCCTCTCCAGCACTTGTTATTGTTTGACTTCATAGTGGCTGCCAATCTTACTGGAGTGAGATGGTATCTTAGGGTAGTTTTGATTTGCATTTCTCTGACTGCTAGAGATGGTGAGCATTTTTTCATGTATTTGTTGATTGATTGTATGTCCTCCTCTGAGAAGTATCTGTTCAGGTCCTTGGCCCATTTGTTGATTGGGGTATTTGTTATCTTATTGTTTAATTTTTTGAGTTCTTTGTATACTCTGGATATTAGGGCTCTATCTCAAGTGTAAGGAGTAAAAATTTGTTCCCAGGATGTAGGCTCCCTATTTACCTCTCTTATTGTTTCTCTTGCTGAGAAAAAACTTTTTAGTTTAAGTAAGTCCCATTTGTTGATTCTTGCTGTTAACTCTTGTGCTATGGGTGTCCTGTTAAGGAATTTGGAGCCTGATCCCACAATATGTAGATCGTAGCCAACTTTTTCTTCTATCATAAGCAGAGTCTCTGATTTGATATCAAGGTCCTTGATACATTTTGAGTTAACTTTTGTGCATGGCGAGAGAAAGGGATTCAGTTTCATTTTGTTGCATATGGATTTCCAGTTTTCCCAACACCACTTGTTGAAGATGCTATCCTTCCTCCATTGCATGCTTTTAGCCCCTTTATCAAATATAAGATAGTTGTAACTTTGTGGATTAGTCTCTGTGTCCTCTATTCTGTACCATTGGTCCACCTGCCTGTTTTGGTACCAGTACCATGCTGTTTTTGCTACTATTGCTCTGTAATATAGTTTGAAATCTGGTATTGCTATACCACCTGATTCACACTTCCTGCTCAGAATTGCTTTTGCTATTCTGGGTCTTTTATTTTTCCATATGAATTTCATGATTGCAGAGCTCTAGATCTTCCCCAAAAGAACACAAATCCAACAAAATATTTATTTTAATTCTAGAGGAAATGTTCAGGTTTGTGAAATTGCTTATAGGCAGAAGTCAGATGCTATAGGAGAGGACTGGGAAAGCAAGAGACCTAAAAATTGTCACTTTTAGCAAATCACTGAAACTAGTTTCCTCCTGTGGAAAGAAGGACTTGCCCCTGGGCCTGTGGTTAAACCTTCCTGATGGTGGCAGCCAGTAGAGTCTGTTCTCATAGGTCTTTGCCATGGCAGTTGTTACATATTTATACATCATCCCTAGTCCCACCCCTGCTCCCCTTGGGTGTAGAAATCAAATGAGCTCCCAGAAAATGCCAAGAGCATTCAATGCCAAGTGTAATCCTGCAAACTGTACAGTTGTAGAGGGTCTGAGTTTAACTTCATGCTCTATTGTCTCATTTTGCAATTCTTATTTTTGAATAGGAGACCTTGCATTTTCATTTTCCTCTGGGTCCAACAAATCATGTAAACTGTTCTGTAGGCTAAAAGGTATTGACTGATCTAACTCAGAAATATACACTAATGCCTCCAGTAAAATTCCAGGGGACTGAGAATACATGATGATATTTTTGTTCTGGCTGAAGTCACTTGAGTGTTGACTCACCTGTCTCCTAGCTGTTGAGGGGAAGGCACTGTTTCTGGGGAAGGGGCTCTGTCCTATATATAGCCAGTATGATGTATGAACACCACCAAGAAAATAGGGCAGAAGAACACATTCATTGTCCTCAGTAGGAACATTTTCCCAGCATCTGCTGTGTCTAGCCTTGTGTTGCTATGGGGAATATGAAGTGCCCCACATTACCACCATGCTCAGGAAGTTTCCAGGTGGATGGGAGGGTAAGACACAGATCTTTCTGGTATACTCTTGGGATTAGTCCCAAGTGGGACACAGAACTGTGGTCTAGGAGTTGAGATAAGTTTCAGAAAGTGACCTATCAGGGCTGGTATGTAAGAGAAAGATTTGGGTCAAGATAGCACCCACACAGGGTCTTCAGTGAACATCAGAACTTTGTAAGTTGGAGAAGGTCACCATCAACCCTGAGTATGAAGGCATCACATACTTCTCCAGAATTTCCTTATGCTTGACATTGAGTGTTCCTGGCTTGCTTTTGAATCAATTACACTAGATTGGAGTTGATGTGTGTCATAAGATGGGTTCTCTAGGAGCAGATACTAAGATGGATTTAGGGGTTTATGTTGGTTTCCTGTGGGTGCTATAACAAATTACTGCAAAATGGGTAGCTCAAAAAAATTTATTCTCTCACAATTCTAGAGGCCAGAAATCTGAAGTCAGTTCCACTGATCTGAAATCAAGATGTCAGCAGGACCTCACTCTCTCTGGAGACTCTGGAGGTGAATCTATTCCTTGCCTTTTCTAGCTTCTGGTGGCTGCCAGAGTTCCTTGGCTTGTGGTCACATTGCCCTAGACTTGGCCTCAATTTTCACATTGCCCCTCTTCTTCTGTCTCAAAATTCTCTTTGCCTTTCTCTTATAAAGTCACATGGGATGGTGTTTAGGGTCTAACTGGATAATCCTAGCTAATCCCCTCCATTCAAGATCCTTTACTTAATCATGTCTTTTCCATGTAGTCACCATCACAGGTTTTCAGGATTAGGAACATGGACATATTTTTCTGGGGCCGCCATTCAGCCCACTACAGGGTGCAAGATGTTTAAGAGGGACAAATATCTGTAAAAAGAATACAGGAGAAGCAGGATGGGCAGAGGGAAGATAGACTGTGATATAGGCCCAGTAGAGTCCTGACCAGCTCAGTGGGGAGTTCTGGAATGAGAATTGCCTGTCAGAGTTGTTACTCAGTGAACCAATATGGCTGGGCTATCACACCTCACACCTCACCAAACCCAGTCACTGGATATGACTATGCCCTAGGAAGGGTATAACTCTGAAGCTGCAGGGTAGCTGAGGCAGAGTCAAAAGGGGTCAGCAGCTAGGCAGACAGTTGTTCCTTAAAGTAGGGAGGGGATCCAGACAACTCTGCTTTGTTTCTGCCACAGGAAGGGAGTGGCAGAGATGGTCTGTAGATTGTATGGGGTGTGGGTGGGACACATCTCCTGAAGGCAATGCCTGAGTGGGGCCTGTGATTTTTAGGCCTGTTGACAAGAGCGACACATCTGCTCTGTCCCGAAAGCATATGAAAAAAGGGACTCTGTGACCTCCTGAACCTGCAAAAATTCACTTGTTGGAGAATCATTTCTAGGCCATTCCAAAGCATACATAGCTTCTGCCTAACATCTATCTGTCCTGCCTTCATTAGCTCTTGGCCTGTATTGCGGATGTGAGCACAGCTGTACAAATACAGAACTTGATTATAATTTGCACTAAAAACAATCTCTCAATAGCCCCCTGAGGGTGCTTGGGCGGTTTGGTTCTTTGCTCTCTCCTGGGACTCAGTCAAGTAGGCCACCAAGATCTCTTTCTCCTAATTCAGGGGGGATCTGAGTCTGTATTTCCTGCCTAACACTCAGCAGCTCCAGGGGTTATGTGATGGTTTTGAAGGAACATTCCTCAGAGTCTCAAGAGACTGGTCTGAAGGAAGGGTCTGGAGGTCTGTGCAGGTGGGCAGAATTGTGATAGAGGGGTTAGAGGAAGGTTTCTTCATCCCCCATGAAAGGGTCCATTTCTGTACTCCCTGGGGACCTCACTCAAAGTCACTCATCATATGGAACAATTTTGCAATGGAAAAACACCTGCAACTAGAGAGATGGGCTGAGTGTTGGAGGGTCTCTGTGATTACCCTTATTCTTCAGTGGAATTCTGGAAAGTCTAGAGGCTGTGACTCTTCTCTGGACTCTGGACAGGATAATGTCCAGGCTAGGAGGACACAGTGCATTCAGATCAGCAGGGAGAAGGGTGGCTGTGCAGGTGGGAAGGGTGGTCAGACTTCACCTTCCAGAACAAGCTGGAAGGCAGTTTCAGATTCTCAGGCAATTGAAGCTCGCTGTTCCACAAGCTTGGCCTGTCATCCTTACTATCATGGTTGCCATGTGGCTGTGTCTGGAGCAGTCAAAAGCAAACCCAAAGGGCAACATAGCACATGACAAAAAATAAGACTTAAATGTAAGTGAAAGGACTAGATTTGAATAGCACAGGGCGAGAGTCAGAAGCTGATGGGGAAGACAAGAGGAGCATGGGTTGGTAGCATGGGTTCTGGAACTATCCCAGAAAATCATTCTTCATCCCTGGGCCTCAGTTTCTCCATTTTCATAGTGAGTCATGTTAAGCCAAGTGTTCTGACCTTAAAGGTGCTGATTTAGAGGTAGAAAAGAGGAGGTAGACTGAAAGGTCCCTGGGGAAAGAGGGTTGGCAGGAGACTGGGAGAAGGTCTAGAAGAACCCCACTACTGTTGCATACATGGAAGTCCACATCTCATGTGGCTAAATGTTTGATTTAAAAGGTATAAAGCAGACTGACTATTAACTAAACTGTGTTCTAATGGCTGACTTTGAAAAAAAATGATTTTGTAATGGCCTGTGAAGCCAAGTTTGAATGAAAACTCTGACTCCTTAGAGTTGTACTCTGGAGCACATGGTATGGAAAGAGCCCACCCTGGTTCCCAGTTGTGGCTACATTAAAAATGTTCTAGAAAGTAGTAGCTACTTGGTACCCCAGCTACTGTGCTGTGAAGGTCCATCTTTGTGATTGGACTGAGGTTACACTTTCATAGCCTGCTTTTGCCAATGACTGAGTACAGCAGAGATAATAAGAGAGGTCCATCATGGGAGACATGGGATTTGTCTGGTGGCTGACTTTGTTTTTGCTCTCAGCTCTTTGCTTCCTCCTTTTTGCCTTTCCCACAGGCACTTTCCCTGAGAAAATTCTCACCCATAGAATCCTGTCCCGACACCCACTTCTTAGAGGAATGAAACTAACACACTGGCTCTGGCTGTCCCCTTCTCTTCTTAGATCTAGTTTCTCCCCACACCATGAGGTGCCTCCTATGTAGAAGTAGGGAGTTCCAGGTACCTGAAGTGTGGTTCAGGAGCAGACAATGGTGGGTATGTCTCCTTGGCCTGCAGTCTGCTCCCCCACAGTGGTGTGAGAAGCATGGCAGGAAGAACAGGGAACAGGAAGTTGGTCTCTGTCTGAATCTAAAATCCCAGTAGTCCAGAGACTCACCTTCACCCTACCTTCCCTCTACACCAGCCTTGTGACCTGCATGGCTCTTTCTCAGCCTACCTGTGTGTGCTTCTGGAACATGCTTTGTCACCACCTGGACTGGGGGTAGTGAGCATGTGTCCCAGATCTCTTACATCTCTGTCTTCTTTCACCTTTATGAAACTCTAGTGGAGAAGAGAAGAAACCAAGGCTCAAACACATTGAGTGAGTGTCCATACCAAGGTTCGCTGATGCCCATCCCTGGGCTCTGCCATGACATCTCAGTTCTGCCATGACATTGCCAGGAGGGGCAATCACATGATTTTTCACAACTGTCCTCCTTAGTTTGAGTGTTCTTTAGCCCCTGGGAAGTGAATATGCATTTCTATTAATGTTTGACATAGAGATGCTTTGTTTGACCTGGCAGCCAAGTGTGTCATCCCCTCTAGATCAGCCTGGGATCCAGCTCCTCAGAACTTATCATTGTACTTGCAGTCTGGGTAGCGGTAGGCAAATCTGGGGTCACAGGTTCTCAGGGGCTTCAAGATGTCCTTCAGCCGGGTGGCAGCCCCAAGGACTTCTGGATCTGGGCTGGCCTCCTCGCCACACTGAGCAAGAGCAGTGTCTATCTCCTCTTGTACTGGGGAGGGGAACCTCCCCTGGAGAAGTCGAGGCAGCAATTGCTGACAGACCAGCACAAGGCTCTGCTTCTCAGGAACCATATTGCAGGAGGGCAGCTGGGCCTGGCAGCCAGAAACCAGGCAGCTAAAAATGTCTTGATCTTCTCCTGTCCTGGTGACTACTTGGCTACCTAGAAAAGAGAAGGAGAAGATCACACACTCTACAACCTGTTCTCGTTGATGGAGGACACCACTAATTATAATTTCTGGGTGAAGTGGTTTACTCTCCCAGCATTTCCCTGTCACCAGGAATTTAAAGCTCAGGGACACAATGGCCTCTTCTGAAAACAACATGGGAGGAACTCTCTCAGTTACAATAGGTTGAGACCTGAACATGGAAAACCCATTTATCCCTACCAGAAGTTGGGATAGGCTCTATTTCTGGTAGGGATAAGGGGTCACATCCATATTGTTATTTTTCCATTACTACTGAACTAGGGAACTCAAGAAATTATTAGGACTGCTTTCACTTGCCTTTTTAAGATATAAAGTTAGGATAAAAACCAGGTAATCCAAAATATGCATTCAACAGGTTGTAATGGGATGGATACCAGTCCAGTGATTTATGTATCTTGAATATTCTAGAATCAGCCTTGTTTTGATTTTTACTAATAAAGGCACATCAGAAAATGAGTAAGTGCTGTTTAAATTTTTCTATCTTTGTAGACTTCCTCATATAAACAAAATCAGAAGTGGGAAAAGAAAATTTTTGTTCTATTATTGGATTCAAAAAATGTGCTCACCATGGGAAATTGGGATGTTTAAAGGGCTCTAGACTGCTGGATGAGCCTTTGCACATAGTGAAGAACATGAGTCACTCATACACCTCATTCAGTTCCATGCTTTTTAATTTGAAAACTTTATAAAAAGCAGATGTGCCAATATAGATTGCCAAATGCGCCAGTGAACCAGCCAGATATTTAAGTTTTAGATAAAGGCTAAAAGCATCTGCTAAAAAAAGGCTTTGCGAGGAAGATGGGCCCTGGAAGTCTATGTGTGAGGAGGGCCAGGGCAGGTTGCTGGGCTTCATAAACCCAACTGGACAATAGCACTGCCCTGGAAGGGTGCAGTTGGGGCTGAGCTACTGTGGACAATGCCCCTTGTGGACAAGGTCAAATTCATTTCCGCTTTGGAGTTGGAGCTAGGGGCAAAATCTGAACGGGGTTAAGGGACATTTTACACAACATCTAATATGCCCCAAACTTGGCTTGCTCTCACTGTGACACATGGACACTGGAAAGGCCCAATTGTGTGACCCCAGGTCACCCCTCCTTAGCTTCTGTCACCCTGACATCCCCCTTGACAGCTGCTCAGCCAGGCCCATGCTGGGTACCTTCCTGCTTGTCGATGACTCCCAGTGCTCTGGCATCCCGGATGAACAGATGCCCGTTGTTAAAGATGCCAAACATGCCTGCATCAACATGGGTGAAGTAGAAGAAATAGTTCAAATCATTGCTTCTCAGGGACTCCAGGACACCAAGGAGCTGATAGGCGAGGTCAGCTGCCTGGTCTGGGGGTGCACCATAGAATTCCTGCAGTGGCCTGGTGCTGGTGCTGACAAGGAATCTGCCACAGGAGCCCAGGTACTTGGGCAGCGGCCATCCCTCCGCCCCAGGGAAGATCTGCCAAGCCGGAAGGAACAGACATTAGAGAATGAGAGAAAAATCTCATGCAGACAGCTCTCTCTCTACCTCTCACTGAGAGAACACAGAAAAATCAGCCTCACAAGGCATCCCTGGTCTCAAAATACACCAGCAAAGTGTTTCTTCATCATTTCTATACTTCTTGGAACATGGCAATACCCCTACACTCCCCCCACCCCACCGGCCACCCCTTTTACATTCTGTCATTGAAGGGAAGACTTTAGAAGGAGGCTCTTCTCATTTCTGTGCAGTGGATTGTATTTTAACTGTTTCTTCCTAGCAGGGTATGAGAATGCTAATAGACCTGCAAAATTTTTTGATGGTATCCAGGATTCAGAGAAATATATCTAACAGTTGTATTGTTGGAAAAATACGAGTAGGACTTGAGATTTCACAAGGACTTGAGATATCACTACTTACGAAGAGACTGTGGGAAAACAATGAAGGGTCAACTTAAAGCTGATTCAAAGAAAAATATTTTTAAAAATAACAGTGCAAGCTGGGTGTGACAACAGTTTAGAACCTGTCATCCCAGCTACTTGGGAGGCTGAGGCAGGAGGATCACGTGAGCTTAAGAGTTTGAGGCCAGCCTGGCAAGAGTGAGATACCTAAAAAATAAATAAAAATAACAGTGCAGGACAAAAATCATGATTGTAGCCCTTGGGAAATTCAGATTTGGGGAACCCCTGCACTGACCTTAACTTTCTTTCCAGACAGCCCTGGGTGAATCTGCCTAGCTGAAGTAACTACATACTCACAGATGCTTCTCAACTAACTGGACCCTTCTAGATATCCTAACACTGGCCTAAGGAAGCATAGCACAGCCTGACTCCTGTTAAGAACTCCCAACTTGCACATTTGTGAGGTGAAAAAGAGGGGAGGGAGTCCTAGCTGGGTTTTTTCTTGACAGTTTATTAAAGCAGCTATATCCAGAAGGGTGTTTCTTTAAACTATGGAATAAATAACAACAACAACAACAAAACCCTTTTCCTTCTTTAAAAAAAAAATTGGGCTGGGGGTGCAGCTCAGTTGGTAGAGTGCTTGCCTAGCATGCACAAGGCCCTGGGTTTGATCCCCAGCTCTAAACAAAACAAAACAAAACAAAAAACCCAAACAACAGTCATCCCCAATGTCATAATTTTCTGTCCCTTTTGCTCATTTTATTTCATGTTATGAAAATCCCATGCCCATTTACTCTTTGAGTTTCACCTGACTGGAGGGGACCTTTCTCACTATGTGCTTTTTTTTAAGATTTTTTTTTTTTTTTAGTGGTGCTGAGAATCAAACCCAGTGCCTCACACATGCCTGGCAAGTGTTCTACTGCTGAGCCACAACCCTAGCCTTCACTATGTGCTTTTGTAGGAGGTCCTGGGCCTACTGTCATTGTTTAAAAGTGCAGCCACAAATGCATTATTAGTTCCATGCTCTGCTCTTTCTTGGAGGAGCTCAGGGTTGAGTGGAAAGTCCTAGCCCCCATGGTCTTAGCCAGGCCTCTCAGAAGCCAAACCCAGGTATAGACAGGGTCTACTGCTGTCACCAACCAAGGTTAGAACAATGGGATAAAAGAGTGCAGGACAACCAGCAATTCCTTCTCTGCCCCTAATATTTTAAATGCCAATGTTACCAGGCAGGTTTTAGCAGAAAAGGCATGGCCTCTGACATCAGAGAGTTCTGGGTTTGGATTCCATTGATGACACTGTCTAAGTGACTTTGCCAAATCACTTCATATCTCTGGGACTCACTTAACCTCATCTAGAAAAGGAGACAATAATGAAATTCTTGGAAGGTTGTTGTGAGCATCAACTGACATAATTATTTCAAACATTCAACATGATGCCTGGCAAAGTTGGGCTGGGGGTGCAGCTCAGTGATAGAGTAGTGATCAGTAAAGCAGGTGCTCAATAAAGGAGAGTCATTATTAGGTATTCAGATATCCATCATTCCTTTGGCCAATATTTATGAACTGTCTTTGCTGTAGTGCCTTTCTCCTCTTCCTTTATTTTCTCCCCCTCCTCTTCCTTCCTGTCTTCTCTGTCTTTTATTCTTCTTCCTTCTTCTCCTACTCCTCCTCCTTCCTAGTTTCCTCTCTGTTCATTATACAACTTCCATATCCTGACTTTTGGGGTCAGGGAGATTGGGCTCCACATGTTCTGTGGGTGTTTGTTTATAGTTAAGTGTCTGTCTCTGCCATTAGATTAGAAGTTCCCAAAGGCAAGAGCCACCATACCTGTCTCTTTAACCAGTGTATCCCCAGGCCCTAATGCATCCTTATTTATTTGAGTATCCTCCTAATTGATGGACAGTTAGTTTACTTTCATTTATTTCTCCTTTTTAAGCTTAGCTGCAGGGGTAAGCCACACTTTGGCTATTTCCCGACCCTCTGTGTTTGCTCAAATTTTACTGATATTTGAGGCACAGGTCAAAGTTGCTCTCTTTCACAAAACCCTTCATGGCTGCCTCAAGCAGAAAAGATGCCTACAATCACCTCCTTCTCACAATGCCAGCGTTGCACTCCCAAACCTCTTTCCTCTAAAGCAGCTGCAGCACTTTTATACTGCAGAAGCCAAACAGTAATTACCAAATGTCACAAAAGGACTAACATAGGCTGGTGGCCCCAGAGCAGGCTATAAAGGGTGTTGAACATTCAACCTAGCATACCTGTAGGAGGATGGGGTGAGCATTGACAGAAAGCGTGTAGAGCAGACGCAGCTTGTCACGGTCGGTAAAGTGGTCCATGAAGATGCTGCCAGCATCAGCTACCTCAGCATAGCGCCGGACCACACGGTCTAGGAGTCTCTGTGAAGGGCAGCGCAGAAAGGGGCTGGGTAGTCCCTGCAGGTATGTGGGAGAGAGAAGTGAAAGGATTCTGAATGCTTCTAGGGCACAGGCAGGTTCTGCTGGTCCAGGAGACCTTGGGGTTGATGGGCTGGGCTGCTGGTGGGGTAGAGATCCCTAGGACATAGGAGAGGGTGCTGAGCAGAAGGAGGACAGGGTAACCTCTGGGATGGGGGTTAAGGTACAGGAGAAAGAGTACTCCTGGGGGAGCTGGTGGGAGAGGGATGAGCAGGCTACACAGGATTGTGGAGGCTTGGAGGCCAGGAGTAAAAGATGGCATATATAGAGGCCAGAATGTGACAGAAAAAGTCCAGACTTTGGAGTTGACCACTTGTTGTTGCAGCATATTGTACAAAGGTTTCTCACTGCCAGTAGTCCTGTATGTTGGTGAGTCTGTAGGGTAGTATTGGAACTGTGTGTAGAGGGCTGGTGCAGAAGCTTCTTATTATGGTTTGGATCTGAAAATGCCCTCCAAAGAGATCAATACAGGAAAGTTCAGAATGTTCAGATTAGATTATGAGAAACTGTAACCTCATCAGTGGCTTAATCCATTTGATGGATTAATAATTTGAATGGACTATTGGGTGGTAACTGTAGGCATGTGGGGTGGGGCATGGCTATAGGAAGAAGATCACTGGGCGTGTGGCAGAGTGACCTGGACTATATCTGTCCATGGCCCCTTTCTCTCTCTCTCTCTCTCTCTCTCTCTCTCTCTCTCTCTCTCTTCCTCCCTCCCTCCCTCCCTCCCTCCCTCCCTCCTGGATGCTACAAGCTGAGCAGTGTTCCTCTGCCATGATTTTCTGCCTCATCTTGGGCCCACAATGGATCTGGCCTTCTATGGACTGAACCTCCAAAAATGTGAACTCAAGTAAATTTTTTCTTCTCTAAGTTATCCTTGTCAGGTATTTTGGTCACAGGGATGCGTAGAAGAATAGCACAACTCTGTAGGGATTGCCATTTGAAAACATGGTTGGCATGACACAGTTGGGAGAAGAATGTTAATACTTTCTGGAAGTTCTCAGTATTAGGCCCTGTGCTAGGCCTCTTCACAGGTGTTATCTCAGTAAACACAAGAACTCAAGAGCCTTTTGTGCTCTCTTGCCCTGGTGACTCTCCTGGAAGTTTACAGTGGTTGATTGGAAAAAGGCTTCAAAAAAGGTGTTGAAAACATTGTGACATTAATTTTCATAATGCATACTGACAAATGCAAATGGTAGACTGCATTATCAAGTGATCTAGTAGAACACTCCCATTTTCCAGATGAGAATAAAGACCAGGAAAGGGACGTGGCTCAGTAAAGATTATGCTGCTTATTGGTGCCCAGGCTTCCTTTCATACCCAAACCCTGGTAGGCAGAGAGAGGGAAAAAAAATCAGTGATTTTGGAATGGGCAGTATATCCCAAAGCTAACCGATGGTTGAAGCCTTCAGAGTATATAAAAACAAAGATTGTGGGGCTGGGGAAGTGGCTCAGTGGTAGAGCATTTGTCTAGCAAATTTGAGGCCCTGGATTCAATCTGCAGCACGATATAAAACAATAAATAAATAAAATAAAGATAAAAATACACATCACTAGGCCCTTGTGTAAAAATTTTGGATAAATAGGTCTGGCAGGGGTGTAGGACTCTATATTTTGACAGGTGTCCTGGGTTTTGCTATTAGGCACATCTGAGGAACACAAACAGAGATAAAGAATTAAATGTGATTCAGCCTGCCTGTCTTAGGAACCTTGGAAGAAGTCTTTGGGCAGACCTCTCCCATTACCTTGGATGCAAATACAAATGGTTGTGCAATCTTGATAGTAGAGTAAGGATACTTGGTGATAGCTTCCTCATCATTCCTCAAACAGCTGTCATCTTTCCCTGGAAGGGTTTGGCTAACAAAACTCAACGAGTTATCTTTTAAAAGGGGATATGCACACTATAATAATGTTGATCTAGAAACCTAGGTAACCTTCAAAATCTAGGAACAGCTGGCATGGTAGGGCACACATGTACTCCCAGCTACTTGGGAGGCTGTGGCAGGAAGATCACTTGAGGCCAGGAGTTCCAAGGACAGCCTGGGAAACACAGTGAGATACCATTTAAAATAATAAAATAAAATAAAATAAAATCTCAGGGCAGGGAGGGGAAGGGAGGGGACATGGGGGTAGGAAAGATGGTGGAATGAGATGGACATTGTTACCCTAAGTACATGTATGAAGACACAAATGCTGTGACTCTACTTTGTGGACAACCAGGGATATGAAAAATTGTGCTCTATATGTGTAATATGAATTATAATGCATCCTTCTATAATATATAACAAATTAGAATAATAATTTTAAAATTTTTAAAAAATAAGACAAAATCTCTCAGGAGGGAATCATAGATGCTTAGAGGAGAGATGGAATTACTGACACTCAAATCACACCAAGGAGCCAACTCTGCCTTCTCAGAAGGTTTGAAGCTCTATTCCAGACAGCAGTGATGCCTTCAAGAAGAATCAGTGCCAGGTTGCCTCTGGACAGGCATTGACCACCCAAGGCTTATCTATATATTGAATCCATTTAACCATTATCCCAATACTGCATCTCAGGGTGACAAGAACAAAAGAGAGCTGGAATCCTATATGACTCCCTTTCAGACTTCATATGTTGGGAAGGGATGGGGAAAGATATTAGGATTGTCCTTTTGGTGATTTTGACTAGGAAAAGATGTGAGAAGTTACACTAATGAATAGTTCACTTTAACATGTGGAAGGACAGAAGTTGTTAGAATTCTCTACTAATGCCTATCTTGCTATCTCTTTGAGACTTGAACACAGACTCAGTTTTTAAGCCTTATGTGTACAGAAAGCTTGGCATGGTGAGAGGCATGTGCTCTGCACTCAATATATGGCACATATCATTGTCACCATCATGGTCATCAGCATGAGCACCATCAGTGCCATGTTATAGATGAATCATCCATAACCAGTTATGCCACTCTCCATGCCCTTCTAGCTGAAGCTCCCCTCCCATAACCACCTGCTTGGGTGAGGTCATTTTTGATGAATAGGAAGTATCTGATATGAAAGGCTCTACCTAATGGTCTATTGGTAAAGAGTTAAGTCAATTATTTTGACTCCTTTTTGGAATTTAGATTTGAGATCCATCCGGGAAAAGATAGAGATATGGAAAGAAGTAGAGATGCCATGAGCCAGGTGACTGTGGTCCATGAAAGAGGGGCTGAAGCAACAGATACTTGGTTGCTGATGCCAAAGCTCAGGAAGCTGGCATGCCTGGAAGCTTCTGTGCCAGGTTTTGGGCTAGGGATGGTGCTAGGGTTTGGATGTATCCCTCAAAAGTTTGTAGTTAAAAACTTAACCCTCAAATTCATTTGGAGGTGGGCCTTTGGAAGGGATTAGGATTTGATTATGTCATAAGATTGGGACCCTATGATGGCATTATTCTTATAAAGAGGAAGAGAGACCTGATCTATCTATCACACTTGCTCTGTCTCACCACGTGATGTCTCCCACCATGTCATGTTGAGGCATGGAGGCCCTCACCATATGCTAGTACCATGCTCTTGGATTTCCCAACTTCCATAACTGTGAACTAAATACATCTCCATTCTTTATAAATTGGTCTATGATATTCAGGCATAACAACAGAAAACAGGCGAGGATAGATGGTATTATCACAGATTCCTTTTCCAGATAGTAGGCTCTCTGAATCTTTGCTTCTTGTTTCTCAAGAAGCCACCAGCCCAGAGAAATGTGATTTTATCAAGTCATGGAGAAGGGCAGTAGGTTAGGATTACAAGTCCTGAACCAACTGAAATTCAACTTCTGTCTCTGTAAAAGGGGAATGATGGTGCTTTCCCCACCCCTACTTCACAAGAATAGTAAGGAAGATAATGTGTGTAATATGTGTGTGAACCTTCTTTTAAAGCATTCAATATTCTGGGCCTCTGTATAGTCACATTATGCTCAAGCTCATTTCCCAAATTAATCATTTGAACTTGGTTGCTTTCAAAATCAGATATTCAAAAAAGAGAGATTCATCACCATTGAACATATTTGAATATTTGCTCCTTTGGAAATAAATGTGTGGAAGGAAAGAATAAAACTGCTATTAGGAAATCAAAAATTAGAAGGATAGTTTTGCCTTCTAAGATAGGAAGTCAGCTCTTCTCTGTAGGAAGGTCACCTTCACTGGCTAGATTTGGAAAGCCAAGGGAAATCTCAAACAAAGTTTTACTTTGAGTGAGCTGAACTGTTCTCAAGCTCTCCTAGTAACCAGGGAGAAGAAGAGAAAGTTCTAGTGCTAATAAAACTACTTTCTGATTACATGCCTGAACACTTTTTTGCATGATTTAGTTGTTAAATATGCTGTGAGACAGAGCTGAGGTTAATCATGTATCATAATTAATCATTGTGCCATAATTAAAACAATGACAGTTCAATAACTGTCTCAGTTGTTATGGATAATTAAACCAAAGGTTACTGAACATTTCTACAAGCTGTGTTGTATTCAAAATTGTAAAACTACCATTTTGTGTGATATTAAGGGGAAAATCTTATAGTTCTTTTTCCTATTCCAATAGAAGATATTTTTCCTTTTATGAAAGTACTTTTTGATTATTTTTTCCTCTGAAACTCAGACACAACTCGAGGTGTTTTGGTGTGTTAAATTCCATTCTACAAGTGTCTGCCACCACAGTGATTATTTTGGAGAAACCATGTGGATGATTTCGATAGTTTAGACATCCAAAAATGTCTTTGCAACTCTCAGTCATGTTATTTTGCAAGCAGAGCTCACTTATTAAGCCCACTGTTTCAGGTACTCAAGGAGGGAGGGGAAGCTGTAAAGTAGACAGTTCCTAAATCATTTCGATTTTGCTTGGAAGTCTTTAAGATCTGGCAAGTTTATGATAGGTCCTCGCCAAGGAAGTTTTTCAGTGCTACCATTTACCTGGGTTGATCAATTTGGGTTCCCTGATACTCAGGTATTCAGTCAACAATGGAAAGTCAAGTGCAAAGAAAGAGTAGAAGCAGAGAGAGAGGGGGAATGAGCCAGGAGTGAATGTAGAATTTGGAATTTGCCTCAGATCATGTCAGAGTGCATAGCATACTCAGGAGTGTTGAATACATGTCAAAACCACTTAACCTTAAAAACTAAACGTCTCTTGTGGGGTGAGAGATATGGAAAGTTTCCCTTGCACTGGAAGTTTCATTTCTCACAGAGTTCATTTCTGTGTATGAAAGATTCTCTAAATTTGGGTGACATCCTTTCCTTGAGCAGAGCTTCTATTTGTATAGATTCTGGGTACTCTGCCCAGGTTCTGGGTGAGCCCTGATGGAATGGTCTCTCAGGAGTAGAGGTGTTGAGAGAAGTTTTTTTTTGTAATAGCTGGGGAGGGTTCCCAGGAGAGGAGTAATGAAGAGCCATCCTGAATGTGTGGAGTTCCATATGTGGCCTTATCCATTCTCCTGCAACTATGAATACCTTCTGGCACAGCTCTGTGTTTTACTTCTCCAAGAGGACTGCCTGCTTCCATTCATTCTGCCTTGTATTGTGTTGGCCTGGATGGGTGGATAGCCCTCACCCCAGATTTCAAAGGCAAAACATTGGTTTTCACACCAGCTTCAGGAGGCAGTATGATGAAGTAGTTACAAGCACCTCCTTTACGAATCAAGCTGCCTGGGTTCAAATCCTATCCCTGTCACTTGACAACTGAATGTCTGGGGGTAAGTTTAATTTTTATGTGCCTCAGTTTCCTTAGGTGCATTTGAAGGATAATAATTAAGGGGACCCTACGGCTCATCTTCTGAACCAGGATATTTTTGAAAGGGAAACAGGTGATTTTTAAAAAACATTTATTTTTTAGTTGTAGTTGGACACAATACCTTTATTCTGTTTATTTATTTTTATGTGGTGCTGAGGATCAAACCCAGGGCCTCGCACATGCTAGGCAAGTGCTCTACTGCTGAGCCACAACCCCAGCCCCTGAAACAGGTGATTTTTAATAATTAAATCAGCACAGCAGGCCTACACTGGGCCCACATTAGGCAAACCTGAACAGATGGTCACCTTAATAACTGTGATCCCTACTCATGAGAGTGTTGATAGGGTCAAATGTGTGAAGAGATGACTTTTGACATGATGATAATAAAACAATAGCTAATATTACTGCATGCTTGCTCTGGGCATGGTGCTCTGTGCCTGGCGTATGTTGCCATGTTAATTTTCACTTTCATGGGGGGAGACACTGTGACAGCCCACAGTGAGGATTCTGATTGCCAAGGAGTTGAGGAACACATTCAGGGTTGTTTATATAGTGGTGGACCCAGCATTCAAACTCAGGCCCTACTACCTCCTTACCTTGAACATGCAACATCTTTATTGGGCTTTCTCTCTCCGATACTGACAGGTAGTCCATGCCTCAAGCACAGGAATCGGATCCTATGGACCCTACTCTTATATCTCCAGGAAACCTAAGCAGTGTCTGGATTATGGCAGATGCCATATCTCTTGGATGAGTCCTCCTCAATCTGTTTTCTCCATCAGCCTGTGTGGGTGTGGCCCTGCCCTACTTTTGCCACCAAACCTCCCTGATCCCTCTCTGGATCTTTGTTTGTCCACTTTTAAGCCCACATGTAGAAAGATCCACTCTCCTCAAGTCACTTTTTTTTTTTTTAAGAAATACAAATTCTCAGACCCTGTCCCAAACCTGTTGAATGAGAACTTCTGGGGCTGGGGTCCAGTGATGTGTGGGTTAAGAAGCTCCCCAGGGGATTCTGATACATGCTCAAGCTTGAGAACCACTGCTTTATAGAATGAAGTTTGTATCCCCATTCCCAGCCCCAGTCCTGCCATTACAACTTTTACCCAGTGTTCTCTGACACTATAATGAATGGTCATGACATTCACTACTTCCCATAATCATACCATGTTCTCACTTCTGCATCTTTGTCCTGCCTATGTAAAATCTGCCATTGACACTTTCCCAATCCTATCCTCTTCAGGTTCAGGCCTCACCTCCTCCAAGCAGCTTTCCTGGACCTCTCATTTCTTATTTTCTTCCCTTTCCTACAATCTGTGATATACAGGCCTCATGCTGTATGCACATCAGATCTCTCCTTAGCTGTTCAGTGCCTTGTGGACAGGAACTTTGAGTAATTACATTTTAACCTCCACAGCAATTAGTAGGTAATGGCATCTAAGAGGTCTCCAAGAAGCAAACTGTTAAACACAGACTGATTGATATGTTGCAGCATTCTTAATTGGGGTGTCTGTCCCAACCCCCAATTCCTGAGAAGCTAAGTGAGGGAGCTGCTGTTTGGTCCAGGAACCTGTAACTTCAGGTAATGTTGGAATAGCAAGGAGTATGACTAACAGAGAGATCCAGTCTTCCCAGAGGTAATGGAGCAGATTTCCAGATAGAAACAGAGCTGGGAAGCAATGTGATTCTGGAGATGGAGGTGGACTGACAAGGTGCCTTGCAATTTCCTAGTCCCCAGGAGGCTGGATGAATGTACTTCCAGCACGATAACCTTTAATTGATCTGAGGAGGTTTCTGATCCTTATAACTACTGAGCCCTGATTATTAGAAAATGGTTGCTTTGGAGACATGTCTTGCCATGGTTAAGTAGGGGGCCCCTCAGTGTTATACATGGTGTCTGTGTAGCAGTAGCTCTGGTCAGGGCTATTTTCCCTTGCTTTCCTGTACCCCTGCTTGTCAAACCTTTGACATCCAGAGGCTCACATGGTAGTGATCATGGCCACCTCTTCCATGGAATAACTGACATCTTGGATGCCCTGCTGATGGAAGTGGTAGTTGTCTTTCCCCTCCCATTGGAGGCTCTGTATCTTTCCTCCCACCTCCAACTTTAACCTGTGTCTTCTTCCATTCCTGGGCCCCTGGGGCTTTGCCACTGAAGCATTTGTGGGATACTCAAAGATTTTCACCCTGGTAGATGAAATAATCATTGTGGCAGGCAATTCAGCTGACAGTTGGGGTAGGCAGGGCAGTTGATGCAGAGTAAAACAAATTATTTCATGGCCTGTCATTTTGATTCAGGTATGCTAAAGCTGGTCATAATTCTCCAATGGGCTAGTTCTTTCTATGGGCTGCTGGTTTTCCCTTTTGTTTTTCTCATCAAAAGCTAAGAAACCAAGTGCTTCTGACAACATATCTGTGCATCCAAGCTTGCAAAACCATCCATAGGAGCTCAGCGACTTCTGCTGTGCAAAGGTCCTGGAGTCCAGGAGGCTCATAGAGAATTTTGATTGTCAGGAAAACCCTCCTGCTGGCCTGGGAGAGAAGCTTCTAGGCTTCTTCATTCCTCTACTCTTTTGTTGAGGTAGTACCACCTGTATTAGATTTCAATCAGAGAAGTAGAATCACCAGATCTTTTTTTGTGTGTGGTGCTGGAGGTAGAATCCAGGGCCTCACTTATGCTAAGCACATACTCTGTCACTGAACTACACCTCTAGCCCCCAACAACATCATCATTATAATTATCATCATTATTTTTCAGTGCTGGGGATTAAACCTAGGTTTTCACACATGCTAAGCATATGTTCTACCACTGAGTTATACCCCCAGCCCAGGATATTTAAAAATTTTGTACAGGGTTTTGACTTTATGTCAGCCTTGGGAATTAGTTAAGCAGTCTCTATAAGGCTGCTCTCCTCCTGATGCTGGAGGCTTGAAGTTCACAGGGCAGACAGCAGGAAAAGGAATGTGGAAACAAACTAGGGGAAGATCAAGGACAAGATTGAACCCATAAACAAAAGCCAGAGTGTATAAGAACCCATGTCAGTTCTTATTGCTCCTGACCTTGATGGTGCAGTGTCCTGCTCAACATGGGCTTCTCCAGTATGGAGCTAACCCTGGCCCAGGAGTCAAAAAAGTTGAAGGAGGAGCCAGGGAAAGGTAGAGTAGCTATAAACTCAGATGCTGTTTCCCATTAGCAAGGGGAGCTGGCAGTTAAGCCACAATGTGTGGGAATTATCAGAGGACCTATTGTTCCATTTCTGCCCTCCCCAATTCCCAACAGAATCTCTCTGTGGCCCACCCAGACAGAAAGCACAGAAGAGAATTTGGGGAAATGAAGTTCAACCTGACCACACCTTTGGCTTTCTTTACATCTTTCATTTCTTTTCTTTGACCTGACTGAGATATCTCACTGGGGTAAAACCTCTCTGAGAGTATATTTGGGGCATGGAATTTCACTGTCTTGAGAAAAGCTTGGACCAAAGAACAGACTTGGGTAGGTGGCTTCTGTGTTAGAATTGTAGGTGCAGAGATCTTTAGCAGGGAGACAGTGTAGATGAAACTCAGAGAGGAGCCAGTAATGCATTCTCTGGATACCTGAGAGGAGTTCCTGGTGGGCTAACTTTCTCTTCCTCCATCTCCCCTCCTCCCTCTCTTCTTTCTGTGCTGGGAATTGAACCCAGGACCTTGTGCACGTTCTGTGGGCACTCTACCACTGAGCTACATCCCCAGCCCCTGTAACTTCTTTCCATTTGCCACTCCAACATCTGTTCTGCCCTGCTTTACTTCCTTTATTCCCCTGAACCCTGGGTGGCTTCACAGGTTGCTATCTACCAGGTCCTTTCTGTGGTGACAATAAGGGTCAACAGAGACAGAAAAGCAGGCAATTTCTTGGGTGGGAGAAAGTAGCACCAGAGGCACTGGAGAGAGAGAGAGAGAGGTCACAAAGCCCTGAATGGCATAAGCTGGATTTTTTCCCTGAGGAGGAAGTGCTAGCAGTTCGAATTCAGGTCTGCCATTCGGCTCAAAAGCCCTTTTGGACGTCTTTGCAGGGAAAACCAAAAAGAATTTGAAAACTCTTTCCCCAACCCAAATATACTTCTGCAAATGTGAACCTGAACTGGGAAACTTGTAGAAGCTCCCCCTGAGGTTGTTGCAAGTCATTTATTCAACAAAAGTTAGTCAAAATTTATATCAAGTGTCTTATATAAAGTTAATGTCACAAAGATAAATAAGAGAGGGGCCCTACTTCCAAGGAACTGGCCCTCTTGTGAGCCAGAGTGACATAATATATGTCATCACATAGTATTTACACAGAACCTACACACATTCTCTTTTAAATTTTAATAATCTCTAGATGATGTATAATACCTAATTAAATATAACTGCTACTTGCATGGTTGTTATGCTATATTGCTCAGGCAATAATGACAAGAAAAGATACTGTTTTAGGGAAGGGTAGCAGGTGGCCAAGTAGAGAATGTGTTTGATAAAGGAAAGGTGAGAGGCAAGGAGACAGGTCACAAGGCTCTTTGAAGTAGGCTAATAATGGTGGCTTTCTACCTTGCAATGAATGAGGCAATACCGTGTAGGAGGAGCGTTTGGTTAGGAGAATTCCTCATGCACAGTCAGGAGGTCCAATCAGAGGGAAATAGGTCTGTAATGGGGACTGAGAGAAGATATATATAATATATATATCTGAGAAGAACTTCGTTATGGTTTGGATGTGAGGTGTCCCCCAAAAGCTCACATGTGAGATAATGCAAGAAGGTTTGGAGGAGAAATGATTGGGTTATAGTCTTAACCTAGTTAGTGAAATAATCCCTGATGGGATTAACTGAGTGGTAGCTGGAGGCAGGTGGGGTGTGACTGGAGGAAGTGGCTCATTGGGGGCGTGGCTATAGGTTAATATATTTTGTATCTGAAGAGTGGAGTCTCTCTCTGCTTTCTAATCATCATGTGAGCTGCTTCCCTCTGCCACATTCTTCCTCCATGATGTCCTGCCTCACCTGGAGCCCTGAGGAATGAAGCCTGCTGTCAATGGATTGAGACCTATGAAACTGTGAGCCCCCAAATAAATTTTTCCTCCTCTATAATTGTTCTGTTTTGGTCTTTTAGTCACAGCAGCAAAATAGCTAACTAAAACAAACTTATATCCAGAAGATGAGCATAACTTGTACAAATCAATAATACAGAAGGCAACCCAATAAAAAATGGACAAATGAAAGCCAGCACTTTACCAAAGATGAGATAAAAGAAACTAATATACATGAAAAGGAACCTGTAACAAAGATTTCAGAAAAATGAGAATGAGACCACACAAGATACTGCTAGACACCCATGAAAATAACAAAATTTATAACTAACAATGGTAATCATTGAAGAAGATAGGAAACAACAGAATTTTCTCTTTCATTGCATATAGGAGAAAATTAGTACAAAACTTTAAAAACTATTTGGTAGTACTTACTAAATCTGTCAATTTGTACATGCTATGACCCAGAATTTCCACTTCTGTGAGCTTATGTTCAACAATAGACATATACAATAATGTTGGTAGTAATTTAAATTCATAATAATTCAAACTAAATGCAATCTAAATATACAAAACAATAGGGTACATAAATTATGGTATCATCATATACTAGAATATTATATTGTGATGAAAAAGAAAACAAACTACAGATTCATGCAACAGCAAGGATAGATAGCATGACTTGTTGATAATATGGTATGATTCTACTTACATGAAATTCAAAACTAGGTAAAACTAAACCATGCTTATTTATCCTAGAATAGTTGTTACCATCAGGAGGGTATAGGGTGACTTACTGCTTTGGTTGGCCTTGGACTGAGAGGTTTCCTTGGATGGGATTTTCAGTGATAAAATCAGGATATTCCCAATTAAACTGGGATGGTTGTTCCCCTAGGAGGGGGATGAACCCCCTTTTTAGGAAGGGACATAAAAAACCTTCTGAAGAGCCAGAATTGTCCAGTATCTTGCTATAGGTGGTGAGTATAAATGAACACATATGTGAAATTTTATCTGCCCATACACTTAAGATTTATGTATATAATTTATAATTTTATAAATCCTTAAAAATAGCTGTATTTCACAAAGCAGAGAGCACAAAGAAAGCAGACTTGTTGAATAGGGTCATGGGGAGAACTTTGATGGGTAACAAAATGAAGGCCCAATTTTCATTTCTAATATTTGCTTTTCTTCTTCGTCAGGTGTTGGAGTTTGATCTGAAAAAAGTGAGGTAAAATGTGGCAAACAGGAATGAAAAGCAAGATAGAAAAAGGAAGACGTTATTGTTCTGAGTTCTTCAGCCTGAAGGATTCACAGAGACCTTGCAAACAATGTTGGTGAACCACAGGCAGTGAATGCAGAGGACAGAAAAGACATGAAACCCATTTCAGATATTTGAAAGGGGCAAGGGGGCAGATTTGACAAATTGGTGATTTGTGGGTTGATCCTGGATCATAACAAATAGTCTGAAACAGGTTATTAGCAGAATGATTTGTAAGCCTCTAGAAGGAGAAGTGATGATCCTACGGAGCCACTGAGGATTCTTTTAATCAAGTCATCCCATACTAACTGCATTTTTCTTTGACCTGGTAATTTGATTTTTAAATCAGAGAAATGAAATAGACTGAGAATATATGGACTTCAGTGAGGCATTCAACAGTGATTCTCATAATAACACTGTAAAGGAGACTAGGGAAGAAAGACTTTGGTTGCTAGGAAATTAAAGTGTTTAAAAATTGATGAACTGAGTTTACTTAACAATTAATGTATTACTAAGGCTTTTTCTTTGGTCCTATTCATTTACACACACACACACATATATATATATATATACATATATATATATATATATATATATATTTAATTTTAATTTTAATTAATTTATTTTTCTTGCACCAGGGATTGAACTCAGGGGCACTCGACCACTCAGCCACATTCCCAGCCCTATGTTTTATTTTATTTAGAGACAGGGTTTCACTGAGTTGCTTAGCACCTGGCTTTTGCTGGGTGTAGCTTTGAACTTGCAATCCTCCTGCCTCAGCCTCTTGAGCTGCTGGGATTACAGTACAGGCATGTGCCACTGAGCCTGGCTCCATTGAGTATTTTTATTAACAACAAAGGGCAGAGATTAAATTTGAGTTCATTTAAACTGAAGATGATACATACTTGGGGTTATAGAGGTTATGAAAAGTATCAGCACAGCATTAAGCTAACAGGCTCGAGTAAGATTTAATCTAAGGCCATATTTTTTTTTCCTTTTTAATTTTTTTATTTGTTTTAATTAATTACACATGACATTATAATGACCTTGACATATAATACATTTGAATCAGATGGGATATAATATCTCATTTTTCTGAGTATTTAATGGGATAAATAAAATATTCTGTTTTTATAAACTAAAATCTAGCCACATATGGGGTTTTAATTGGCATAGTATTTAATATGCTTAAATATGAGGGGAATGACCATATGGGAAAGAAAATTGGGGATGTTTAGACTGAGGAGGACAGGATTTAGGAAGCAAAGGTATGAGAGGCAGAAATGTCATGTGTAATCTGTACAACTTCAAGGGGTAAAAATAATTTACAGGAATGAAAGTTACAAGAAGGCAGATTTTAAGCCAGAGGTGATGGTTCACACCAATAATCCCAACTACTCTGGAGCCTGAGACAGGAGAATTGTGAGTTTGAGAACTGACTGGGCAGCAAAGAGCCCACTCTAAACAAACAAACAAACAAACAAACAAATAAATAAATAAATAAAAACAAATTGATAAAAATTGAAAAAGACAGATTTGAGATGAATTTTCTAAAGAGCTCATCTGTCCAAAGAAGGCAAAAGCTCTTTCTGAAGGTAGTGAGTTTCTGGTCACTATATGGTCATATAGATGATTCTTTATTTTATAGAAATGATGCAAATATTTTGAAAGTTTGAGCTGGCAAGATTTCAAGTTTATTTCAGAAATCTATGAAGTATATGGTTCAGTGAGTAGAAATTTATTTTTAAATGTTTTTATTACTGCATTATGGTTATACATTTCATGGGGTAGAAATCTATTTTGATCTTTAACAAATTGGTATATTGCTCTATGTTCTGCTCTCATATATAAACCAGGAATAAATATTCTCATTAATCCACAGAAAAGGTTTACAAATCATGCTTTCCATAGAACTCTTGATTATCCTTAGAGAGAAGAGCCAACACAATTGGAAAAATTATGACTGCTTTAAGTGGCCCTGAGTTAGAACCAAATTAACATACATTTTTATATATATTTTTTATTATTTCTCCACATTAATGACCAATCTTGTATTGACAGCTGCCCAACAAAACACTAGATTGATTTCTAATTTCCTCTAAGCAATGCTTTGGCAAAGACTAAATCATCGATTGGGGGAATATAGAGTTTTCTTCATTTTGATTTTCTTGATATTATTACAACTTATTTGTTCTGTGATTCAAAAGATAATCTTTTAAAATTCCTGATTTAGTAAGTTTTTTCTTTGTCTTTTTGTTATTGATAATATCTAATGTTATTGCCTTTCATTAGACTGTTCTTTACAGTTTCTACTTTAAAAAACTATTGAGGGGTTTTGTGGTCTAATATTTTTGGAACTTAACATTTTCTCATTAATTCTTCCAAGTGAATTTTTTATAGATACATTTTATATAATTATATAGTTTAATTTCTGCTTACTTCATCTTATGTGGACATACATGGAGGCATAGCCAATTTCAGAGGTCTCTGAACCAAGTCCCATTTACAGCAAAAGTATTTGTTTTAGAGTCCAGTAGTCCTCCTTTATCTGCAAGAGGTACATTCCAAGACATTCCTTGGATGCCTGAAACCATAGATAGTATCAAATTCTATATGTTTTTTTTTCTTTTCTTTTATCTTTTAGAACTGGGGATTGAACTCAGGAGTATTCTACCTCTGAACTACACCCTGGTCTATTTTTTTTGGGGGGGGATGTACCAGAGATTGAACTCAGGGGAACTCTACCAATAAGCCACATCCCAGCCCTATTTTGTATTTTTATTTAGAGACAGGATCTCACTTAGTTGCTTAGTGCCTTGCAAAGTTGCTGAGGTTGGCTTTGAACTCGTGATCTTCCTGCCTCAGCTTCCGGAGCTGCTGGGATTACAGGTGTGTACCACCATGCCCGGCCCCCCAGTCCTTTTTTTTTTTTTTTTTTTTAAGTGTTTTTTTTTAAGAGAGAGTGAGAGAGGAGAGAGAGAGAGAGAGAGAGAGAGAGAGAGAGAGAGAGAGAGAGAGAGAGAATTTTTAATATTTATTTTTTAGTTGGCGGACACAACATCTTTGTTGGTATGTGGTGCTGAGGATCGAACCCAGGCCGCACGCATGCCAGGCGAGCGCGCTACCGCTTGAGCCACATCCCCAGCCCCCCCCAAGTCCTTTTAAAACAAATTTTATATTGAAACAGGGTCTCCCTAAGTTGCTGAGTCTGGCCTTTAACTTGGGATCCTAGTGCTGCAGCCTCCTGAGTTACTAGGATTACAGGCATATGCTACTATGCCCAGCTCTATGTTTTTTTTTCTTATACATATACAACTATGATAAATTTTAATTTATAAATTAGGTACAATAAAAGATTAATATAATAAATAACAATAAATAGAACAATTATTACAATGTAGTATAATAAAAGTTATTTAAAACTTATGAATTGCATATTTCTGGAATTTTCCATTTAGTATGTTTAGACTATGGTTGACTGTGGGTAACTGAAACTGAAACTGTGGTAAGTGAAACTGCAAATAAAGGGAGACTGCTATCCATCGGAACAGGAATAGTTAGATATCAAAGGAAAAATTTCATAGTGAGTTTTTAAAAAGAGGCCTGGTTCACTAACATCTAAGTTCAGGGAAAGCTGAGAGTCTATAAAGATGAAGCCTGCCTTGAATGGTCTGTCTTGATGATTGTTCAGGCTTCAGTTATGTTTTTGCCAGGGGACTGCTTTTACTCTGCATATAAGCATCATCTGGAAGGGGCCCCCTGGTGACCTGTCTCGTGTCGACATTTCCCCTATTATTCTCTTGTCTTGTTTTTTTCTTTCTCTACTTTTTTTTTTTTGTGTGTGTCAAGACAGGGGAAGCTTTTCACTGTCTCCTTTTCCTTCATGAGATCCATCAAGAATGATTTAGAAGTTTTTTTAGTGGACAGACTGGGTGATCTATTAGTCCCTTTTCTATGAGTCCAAGACAATGGAGGCCTGGAATGAATATGTTAAGTTCCAAATAACTCCTTTGCCACAAATGAGAGGTGATAAGTCTCAATGATTTTAACCCTAAACAAATTCCATTCAAAATATTAGTTGTTTCAACTCTCAGCAATTCCACTATTGGAGGGAGTAAGTGGGCTGTGGGGATACTTGCAACCATCCCATAATAGCTCTCCAGTTCTATCTCAAAACTTCTATGGGCAACAAACACAGCACAGTGACTGTGTTACAAGAGTCACTGGGAGTGAGGTCTCATGATTTCATAGTCACCATGTACCTCTGATGGGGCTCCAATCCTGAAGGCCATTCACTAGATGATGTGCTGGGAATATTGCCCTACGTGGTCCTGGGGATGCACTTTTGGTCTCTTAGATTTCCTTTGCCTCAATAGTCATTTCATCTTTGATTCAACATTAGACGGGTGTGAAAATGATACAGCCACCAGTGACCTGTTTTTCTTTGTCAGCATCATTACAGTCATGCTGTTGTTTTAAAAAAACAAATGCAATATTTCTGAAGGGTCCTGACTTGGTAGCCTGAGGGAAATTAAAATATATATAGTATGAAAAGAAGCTGTGAATCCAATATAACATTTTCATCTTCATTAAAACACTTTATCATAACCTGTTTTGTGCCAGAATGAGTCTAGTATGGTGTTATCTTCAGAGTGCAAAGACCTTGTCTTGTCACCCTTATTATGCCTTTCTAGTGCCTAGTAGAGGTTCTATAAATGCCCCTGAAGTGTGTTTGAGTTAAATTTAAGCAAAAATTAATTTCATTTGTTTTGTAGTTACATATAAGCCTATATTTTGATTGAATTACTAAAGTGCATTTTAGTTAATTTGTTTATTTCCCCGATTCTATTTAAAGAAATAATGGAGACATTGGAAATAAAATTGCCAACGGTCCTTGTTTAAACAAAGCTGATGAACGCTCTACACTGCCATCTAGTGGGAGAAAAGGCTCCGGCGCCATGAAGTCCATTCCCGCAGGAGGGAGTAACAGGGTCTGTGTTTAGCACAAGGTCAAAAGCGGATCAGATCGTACTGGAGGGGATGGAAGGCGGGCACGATGGAGGATATGTGTTTTCCCCTCATTAGCCACGGACTGCCTAGGGTGGTTACCCCTTTGCGATTGGCATAATAGCAGAGGAAGCCTTCTTTGTGGTTTTGCAAACAAGCACATCATGAAAAACTCTTGAGTGGTTTTCTTGGCTGTGGTTCTATTTGTGAACTAGTAATTTAGGCTGTGGGATATTCCCATCCGAACAATGCAGCTTTTAGAGGAGAAAAGTCCTGGTTTTATTAGCATAAGTGCTGCCCACATACGGACACATACCCTGCATTATTTCATCTCCTTCTTGATTCTTGGTCCTGCTGTCCTCCTTGGCAGTCCCTGCTGTAGCTTACCCTGTCTGCAGCTCAAGACAAAGTGCTCTTAAGACAAAGTTGCACTTGGAACCGCAGGAGGGGAGACCCAGACTCCCGGACTCAGCTGCTCATGAAGACTACAGGGCTTTTTTTTTTTTTTTTTTTTTTTTTTAAATCCTAGTTGACTTTATTCATAAACTGGACTGATAGTCAAAGTTCCAAGGCCCCTGAATCAGTCAGATGCTTCCTCCCTCTGATTTATTTTCATTTTTTGATTTTTTCCTCTTCTTATCTCTGCCTTGTCAGTACTCTGAGAAAAGCTGGTTAGTTTCCCCCTCACAACAAACACAAAGACACACACACACACATGCACACACAGATACACACAATTGATGGCTTTGGCCTAGATCCCTGTTGGAAAGTGGCTCTTAAAGAAATCAGAGAAAACCCACTTAAGTCAAGTGCCAACAAAATCCCAGGGGTTGTCCCAACTGGTTGGCTCAGCTGGCATTGGGCCATTTGGTGTAAGTTGAAGGGTGAGGCACATCTCCCTACCATCTATCCTATAATGGTTAGTGCCTGAAACTCCCATATAAGTATAAAATACTTATACTCCAATATAAGTATAAAATGATCATGACTTCCTAACCAGGAGTTAGGACTCATGTCTGATGGATTATCAGAAAAGTAAGGCAGAGCTGTTCAGAAAAATCTGGGATGAATGGTTATTCAGAGCTTTCTTTATATTCTAGATGAGATAAAAAACAGAGGCTGCTTACTTGGAATACCACAGAGAAGAATTCTGAGGCCACATTTGGGCTTAGTAGGGGCTCATTATCTGCAGGGACTTGAATCCAGGATGCTCTATGAATACCAAAATCCACAGGCTCTCAAATTCTTCATCAAAATGATGTAGTGTTTGCATAGAACCTATAGGTTCATCCACCTGTATACTTTAAATCATTTCTATATATATATAAGTATATGAAAATGCAAATGCTATGCAAATAGTTGTACTATATTGTTTAAGGAATAATGATAATGAAAAAATGTGTTTAGAACAGGCATAATTTTTTTTCGGAATATTTTTGTTCTGTGGTTGGTTGAATTTGCATGTATGGAGCTCAAATCTTCTTAATACTGTATAGAGTCAACAGTATTAGGAAGATTTGAAATAGTCGTGGATGGACTGGTAGAAATACTGCAATATTGGCTCTCAAATGGAGAGAAATGCTATCAGCTGTTAACATTTTGGCATTGATTGGATTATTTGGTTAACTGCCTTCACATGGCTCTAAGAGAATATAGTCACAGGATAGGCTAGTATGTTAAATGATGTTTTTTTCCTTTGCTTTTGAGCTAAAATAGACATAAAATTCATCAATTTAACCATTTTAAATGTACAATTCAGTGACTTTCAGTACATTCACAAGTTTGTGCAACTGTCACTACTGTATCCCAGAGCTTTTTAATCACTCTCTAAAGAAACCCTGTATCCATTAAACAGTCACTCTCAATTCTCTCCTCCTTTCAGGTACCAGGGATCACTAATCTGACTTTTTTTTTATCACTATGGATTTACCTGTTCTGGAAATTTCCTAGAAATGGAATTGTGTGTGGCCTTTTGTACCTGGATCATTTTACTGAGCATGTTTTCAAGGTTCACTATGTTGCAGTATGTGTCAGTACCCCTTTCCTTTTAATGGTGGGATAATATTCCATTGTATCAATAAAACATTCATTTATCTATTCATCATTTGATGGACATTTGGATTGTTCCCACTTTTGGGTTATTATGGATAATGTTATTATGAGTATTCAGTTATGAGTTTTTGTTTGATCACTTGCTTTTCAATTCTCTTGGGTAGATAGATGAAATTCCCCGCCAACACACACCTTTGGTGAAGACAGATCTATTCAAAACAGTCTAATGGGTGAATTTTGCTAAGAAGAAAAAAGCAAGAGTTTGGGTGTTGCCTGGATAAGAACTGGGAGTAGAAAAGACTGTAACAGAACACTCTGGGAAGGCTGTGGAATCCTAAGGGTAAAAAGTCTGGGGAAAAAGGAGGGCAGGAGAAGGAAAAGATGGTGCCCCCCCAAAAAAACAGATGGGGAGGGCTGTGGCTGTAGCTCAGTGGCAGAGTGCTTGCTTGGCACGTGTGAGGCACTAGGTTTGATCCTCAGTACCACACACACACACACACACACACACACACACAAAGCAAATAAAATAACGTCATGCTATCTATCTACCACTACAAAAAAAAATTTTTTTAAAGGTATGTTTTAAAAAAAACAGATGGGAAGGATCTTGAACTTATTGGATAGATGAAGAAAGGAGTTTTTCAGAATTTATAAAATGGCTGCTGATTTTTTCTGTTTTTAATTAGGAAGGGGGAAATCTGATGGAGATAAAAAGATGCCTTAGGGGAGGGCCAAAGTAAACTAAAAATTGTTTTATAGTTTAGGTTGTCTTAACAGGGTGTTGTAAATGGATGATTTTGGGGCAGAAAGAAGGAAAACTTAAGATGGCAAAATAGGTAGAGAAAATTTTAATTAAAGAAAGGGGCTCACTTATTACAAGAATGCTGATGTGCATTTTTATAGTGATGGACTTTTTCTAAAGCATTTTCATATCATTATATTCATTAGGATGAATGAATGAGGCAGAGGAGGTACCATTTGTTGCCATTTGAGGAACAAAAAAAATCCAAGTGTCTAGCACAGCATCTGGTGATGATAAGAATCCAGTCAGTATTTGTAAAATAAATGAAACAGAGTCATAGCAAGTCAAAGACTGTCAGAGCTGCCAGAGTCTTTGAGACCATCCACAAGTCTTCCTCCCTCCTCATTTTTTCAGAGTAGGAATGTTAGAGCAGAATGAGAAAGTCCTGGGCTTAAATCCAAGGTCCTGTGGTCAGTGAATGAAGAACCCAAGTCAGTAGTCTTCTCCTCTACCTCCATAACATCAACTACATTGTTTTGTGATGATTTGCACTCTTGTCTGTTTCCACCACTGAGCCATAAACTCCTGGAGATAGAGTTTGTGTCTGATTCATCTTTGATTCCCTAAAATATAGCATAGTTGTTGAAACTTGTTGAATGTATGAACAGGAACCCAAAGCTCTCTGTACTTTCTTGTCTCTGCTCCTTCTCAATTCTGCCACAGGTTTTAGTGGCAGATGCAGGACTCAACCATAGGATTCCCTCTTCCTTTCTTTGCTATGAAGTACCAACATCTTGAGGAATTGTGCTCTTCAGTGTGGGACTTGGTAATATGGAAGAAGAAGAAGTGATGGGATTTTCAAGAGTTTTTGAAATAATTCCTTGTCTACCTGTTTTGACCTTCCTGGGGATTTGTATTTGCTCCTAAGCCCATATTAGTTAAGGTGTCTCTGGTATTAATTGTGGCCAGTCTGTGAATGGCATAGGTTGGGTACCCAGGCCAGACCATAGGGCCTGTCTGCAGGGTAGAAAGAGAGGCATGGAGGGATTATATCTAGATTATTGATCATGTTATAGGCTTTGGTAACTGACCTCTGTCCTTTGATTTTGCTTCATATTAAGTAGCCCTCATGAGGTTCTTCTACCTGAATTTCCAGTTCTTGTCTCCTATACCAACTCTATGCTGAATCCTATCACCATCCCCTTGGACTGGGGACAGCTTGACATCCTTTGGTTTGTTCTCTCCCACCCCAGTGCCAGTAAATTCATACAGTGAAGACTGCAAAAGGACCCCATTGGAAAGCTTAGTTTTATTTGTGTCAAATGATGGCCCTAATATCACCAACCTGACTTCTCCTTATTTCAAAACAGTTTCCACAAGTATTAGTCAGGGTTCTCCAGAGAAACAGAACCAATGGTGTGTGTGTGTGTGTGTGTGTGTGTGTGTGTGTGTGTGTGTATGAAAGTGGCTCACATGATTGTAGACACTGAAAAGTCCTAAGAGCTGAAGTTAACAAGGACTCAGGAGAGCAGGTGGTATAGTTTCAGTTCAAAGGCTACCAGGTTTGAGGCCCAGGAAGAGCCTATGTTTTAGTTCAAATCTGCAGGCAGGAGAAAAACAATGTCCCTTTTAAATGCAGTCAGTTAGGCAGTAGGGTTCCCACTTATTTGGGAGAGGGCCAGACATTTTGTTCTATTTGGCTTTAGAAGAGGCCCACTCATATTAGGGAGGACAACCTATAGCTTGTTTTATCTAGTCTGCTGATTCCAATGCAGATCCCAACCCAAAACACCTTCACAGAAATGCTCAGAACACTGTTTGACTGAATATCTGGGCATCCCATATCCCAATCAAGTTAACACATAAAATTAACCATTATGCCACGAAACTTAAGAGCAAAGCCAGGTGGTTTTATTACATGGATGAAATATCCAGGAGCCAGTGAATATTCTTTGCTCCTTGTCCTTCATCTTGAAAAAGGCAAAGAAGGATCTGTTAGTTCTCAGAATTCACCCAGGTAGTCTTAGGTGCCCATGTAAAAAACTTAGTGGCCCAGGGAGAGTGGGAAGCATTCTTAGCATCACCACGAGAAGGTCAGTTCAAGTCCTCCAGCCTTGTGACCCATTTTAAATCCTCCAGCCTTGTGATGGCAGGGAAGTTGGAGTGAACCTATTCTTTCCATCTTTGATGGAGGAAAGCCACTTCTCAATCCTTGGAGGTGGCATCTTCTGCCCAAAGGGGGCTCAGCTTGTTGTGTGTGAAGGTCCAAGAGTATGTCAGTTTGAACAAAGAAGGATGATACTTAAGGTGATAGTGCAGGAAGGAACCAATATAGGACATGATGGCACCAGTAACATGTTGAAGTTTGCAGGGCAGCATACTTGTGGGAATGGGTGGGGAGCTCTCAGAAGGGAAAAGGGTGTTGCATTATCAGAATTTGTTCCTGTGATGATAGAGGTTTGCTTCTTCTTTACAAGAAGAAATACAAGAGGAGGTTGATTTTCAAAATGCACTCTCTGTATTGTGAAAGAGAATACATACAGGAGCTTCTACAGGTGAATGCTCACTTAGCCTGGGGGTTGGTGGAGGTTCTCAGAGGATAGTTGCAAGTGAGTTAAACCCTGCTAGAGGGGGAGAGCTAGTGCTACAGTTTGGATTTGGAATGTCCAACAGGCTCATGTGTTGAATATTTGATCCCTAGTTGATAGTGTTATTGGAGGTGGACCTTAGGTAGAAGAGGTGGGTGATTTGGGGTGTGCTCTGGAAGGGAATGTCTTGTCCCTGTCCCATCCTTTTACCTCTCTCTTTTTCTCTCTCTACCTCCCGCCTTCCTGGCCACCATGAGGTGAGCCTGTCTGCTCTGTCACATGCTCCTCACCATGACATTTTGCCTCACCCTGGACCCATAGTGATGGGGTCAAGTAACTATGGACTGAAACCTCTGAAATTATGAACCCAAATAAATCTTTCATAATTTAAGCTGTTTTTCTCACAGTGATGGAAAGCTGATAAGAGTCATCCTGTCAGATGTTTAGATCAGAGATGGCAGCTAAGAACTGTTTCTCAAATAATCACTGAAGGCCATTTCAAAGAGAATGGTGCATAACAATGGGATAAGAGACTTACAAGTAAATCATTTTGTATCTGTCTTGTCACAATCCAAGAACAAGGTTTTGTTGCACTTTACAAAGATCACAACTTTTCCTTTTTGTTTCAGGCTGAGATGTGAGATGGGAATGGATCTTGCTTTTTCTCTGCCTCAGTTTCCCCAACCCCATCCTGCCCATGGTCTACACACTCACCTGCACCAAGTCTGGTGTGAGGCGCTTGGCTTGCAGCCATTTCTGGAATCTCCCTGTTTTCCGCAAGACACGCTCAATGCTGCAGGTCTTTGGAGCTGATGCTGACACACAGATTCTCCTGTCTGAGATCTCATTTTGGTATTTGCTGGCCAGCCTCAAAATCTCCACAGGGCGCCAGGTTTTGGAATCATCTGAGTAATTTGCAGAGTAAGAAGGCAAGTCACCAGGAGGCAGTCCAAGGTGGGAAGCCCGCGTGTTGTCAAACCTGTCAGAAGAATAGTCTTTTTAGGATTGGCCTGTGAACTGGAGGCTAGTGGAACCAAAGACAGAGAGACTGGGGACAACAGCCTGTCTGATCTGTTTCTCTTCCTTAGATTAAGTGTTCCAAATTCTTTCAATGAGAAGACTACTTCTATTTCCTCAAACTTAGGGAAGTGTATATGTTATTGTCAGTAAAAGGTTAGGAAGGTATGGGTCAGACAGAATATCCTCCTCAATTCACTGGTACAATAACTAACTGTGGTCCTCTGAACATCTAATCCATGTAAAGATAGTAGTTTTACATGTGCTAACACTTTTGATTTTCTTCACATTCCATCCCCACTTTATAAATGCAGAAACTGAGGGTCATGGAGTTTAAGTATTTTGTTGAAGGTAGACAATATGTTGCCAAGCCGTGATGCAAACTCTGGGCTATTCATCAGCAAACTATCATGCTTACCCCTCCCCATACTCATTGCTCAATACACCATTCTCTGACCAGTGCCTGGGTCTTGGAATGATAGTTCTTGAAGAGGTTCTTGGGCCTGTTCTAGGGAAACCACTGATCCTCCATATCCAACTCCAAGGAGCTCATCAATTTTGCTTTTTTTCCCCATGAGTTTAAGTAATTGGCACCAACCAAGACTTGGGCAACCTTGGCTACTAAATATTAGGTCACCAAATTGGAAGCTATTAGGGCTCCAGGAGGTGTGAAATTATGCAATGGTCTGGCCATTCTTTAATCCTCCTCAGGGGAGAGGCACAGGCTTATTATCATCTACTGATTTCCTAGGCCCAACATTTACCCTTTTCTGCATAATCATTTCTCCAGCTGTGTGCTGACATTTCCATCAGGGAAGAATGTTAAATCTCCTTTTGATTTATGTATGAAAAATCACTCAGAAAAAGTTTACCTTCATTATTATTAATAACTGAGGGTTATACTTCAAGTGAAAAGCAGGTTATGTGTTATGTATTTAACTTAAATGAAAATCTTTAAATTCTTATTATTGGGCATTATTGGATATCCCTATGATAATGAGTTTTAGATAATGTATTTTGGAAGAATTGGCATTTCAGTGAACCCCGAACCCTAGATTATTTTATTTTCTCATTTATATGATGTAGCATTATCCTAAGAGACTACTGTTTTGATGGTGAAGAAAGCCAAACAAAAACTCCCAAAGGCAAGGAAGTCAGGGGATTTGTCCAGGGAACTGGAGAGCCCAGGACTCTGTGTCCCTGAGGACTACAGTTGAGCTGTAGGCCTCTCTCATTTGGAATGGTGCTCCAACAGAACGTGTCAGTAAGCAACTTCTGTAATGCAACAATGCAAATTGCAGTGGAAGTAGACATCAATAATTCTATTCAAGCTGAGCCCCAGTGGCTCAAGGGGCTGAGGCAAGTGGATTGCAAGTTCAAAGCCAACCTCAGCCAGGATATGTAAAGAACTCAAAAAACTTAACACCAAAAAACCAAACAACCCAATCAATAAATGGGCTAAGCAGCTGAACAGACACTTTTCAGAAGAAGATATACAAATATATGAAAAATATATGAAAAAATGTTCAATATCTCTAGTAATACAGAAATGCAAATCAAAACTACTCTAAGATTTCATCTCACTCCAGTCACAATGGCAGTTATCAAGAATACAGACAACAATAAGTGTTGGCAAGGATGTGGGGGAAAAGGCACACTCATACATTGCTGGTGGGACTGCAAATTGGTGCAGCAAATCTGGAAAGCATATGGAGATTCCTTGGAAAACTGGGGATGAAACCACCATTTGACCCAGGTATCTCACTCTTTGGTCTATACCCAAAGGACTTAAAATCATCATACCACAGTGATGCAGCCACATTAATGTTTATAGTAGCTTAGTTCACAATAGCCAAACTGTGGAACCAACCTAGATGCCCTTCAGTAGATGAATGAGGAAAGAAACTGCGGTATATATACACAATGGAATATTATTCAGCATTAACAGAGGATAAAATTATGGCATTTGCAGGTAAATGATTGGAATTAGAGAATATCATGCTAAGTGAAATAAGCCCATCTTCCAAAACCAAAGGCGGAATGTTTTCTCTGATAAGTGGATGCTAATCCATAATGGGGGGGGGCATGGGATGAGTAGTGGAACTTTGGATTGGTCAAAGGGGAGGGAACGGGCATGGGGATAGAAAAGAAGGTGGAATGAGATGGACATCATTACCCTAGGTACGTGTATGATTGCATGAATGGTGTGACCCTACTTTGTGTACAATAAGAGAAGTGAAAAACTGTTGTTCCCTTTGTGTACAATGAATAAAAAAAAAGCCAACCTCAGCAACTTAGTGAGGTCCTAAACAACTTAGTGAGATTCTGTCTCTAAATAAAAAATAAATAAATAAAAATAAAAGGGGTTGGGGATATGGCTCAGTGTTTAGGCACACCTGGGTTCAATTTCTAGTACCAAAAAATCTATTCAAGAGCATTACCACAAAGATATTTTGAAAAGACAAAACATTGTAAACTTGTAATGAGTTGATTTTACTGGAAGGTTCAGGACAACCTTGGGAAATGATCATCTCCTCCGGGAGAATGAGGGCCCAGAGGCAGGGCTATTGGCCTGTTTCCTGCTGCTTTTCTTGTTTGAAACTTGCAAAAGTCCTGGGACTGAGGATTTACAATTCAGTGTCTCTTTTAGATAATGTTGACATATCTGAGGAAAAACCTAAATAAGCCCTCTATTTTCACTTGCTTAGTTGACTTAAAAATCACTGGTTTTGGAGGTCACACAGCTGGGCAATGCATTCTTAGTATCTCACTAGCTTTGTTGTAGATAACAACTCTGACATGTGGCTTATGATGATAACAGTTACCTAGATTACTTTTCAGGGATATGAAGGCCACTTCTGCTGAAAACATTGACTCTTCACTTGGCCCTGCAGACATCAAATGGGTAACTGGAATGGGAGGAAAAGGCCTGGCAACTCTGCCTTCATATTGTGTCTATCTTCTTTGCTGCCTTAACCTTGGGTCGGATTCTACTCAGATGTGTTGATGACTTGAGAAATATTTTGTCCAGAACTATAATCCATAGTTAACCTAGCCTGGACTTGCTTAGTCTCCCTTCAAGGATAAAGATACCTAACAATCTCCATGACCAGAAACACCAGATCATGAAAGGAATGAAAAAAGGAGGCAGTACAGTTTCTGGAAGATTTCTGCCTATTCTCAGAAAGAACATGAATATTTCTCCCCTTTATTAATCTCTCTCCCTCCCTCATTATTCTCATTCTATATTTATAACCCTTCAATTCCCTGGAGTTGAGAAGATGTTTTGTGAGCAGAGCTCCCTCTTCTTCATCTTTTGACCAGCAAATAAGGCTCTTTCTTCTCTTGACACTCTTGTCTCTTGAGTCATTGACTTTATTAAGTAGCAACAGAATTGGACTTTTTCCAGTCACAATAATAGTAACACACCCTTATGAGACACAAGCACCCCAGTGGTAGAGGGAGGCAGATCTCAGGGCTCCTGTTCATCCAGTTGGGTGATTTCCTGCCTGCCCTGTGGGACTAGATCATTGTCCTATTTTTCTGCCTTATCTCTGAGTAGGCTCTGCTTAGATGACAGCATGGCTCACAGGTAACCTTCAATGAATGCCTGTGCAAGGTCAGCAATGGCTCAGGTCACTCCATGAGGATGAATTGAGACAAACTAACAGGTTCCCAGGCCTCACTTCTCCCTTATTCAAAATAGTAATACATTTATTGCATCAAGTGAGAAAAATGTATATTCTTACAATATTGATCACCTACTTTATTGAATAGAAGAATTCAAGTGAGAAAACAGATCTTTCTTTTCGGTCACTACAATATTAATATCCTGGAATTTGGAAAACCTCAAAACTGTGACCGCTTTCCAATCTTCCCTCTGCAATGAGATCATGGGCATGATTGAGGTGGCTTGCCAGGTTCCTCATTGTGTTAAATGTTTGACAAGCAGGATCATAGCTTCTCAGAGCTGGAAGGAAGCAGAAAGGTCAATCTCTCAAGCTTCTCAACATGGAGAAGAGGATGGGTGTGTAGGGGAGGGAGATGGCATTAGAATTAGAATGAGATGCCCTCTTCCTTCATATGTAGACATGCCTTTCTAAACATTTCTTGCCTCTTTTCTCTCTTCTTCACCCTACAGCTTTTCACCACACATTTAAACCATCCAGCATCTTCCCAAAACTCTCAGGATAGTCATAGCATAGTTGATAATTCTCTTTCTAGTCCTATTATCTATTGTTTCCTTTACAGGCTTGCTTTGATCTTATCAAACAACTGGCAACCCTTGGGAAAACCACATTCTTTTTTAAAAAAATATATTTTAGCTTTAGATGAACACAATAATTTTATTTAATTAACTAATATATTTATATGTGGTGCTGAGAATGGAACCCAGTGCCTCATACATGATAGGCAAGTGCTCTACCACTGAGCCACAACACCAGTCCAAGCACATTCTTTTGGGCCTCCTAAATCTTTTTAAACTACTTCCACTAAAAGTACCCACCCTCATACACAGTACTGATCAACTTGATCCCGGTAGATCCTCCTCGTTGATGGAATCACTCAGGGGTTCACATAGTCGTATTTACAGTAGGAAATGTATGCCAACTAGGCTTACTCCATTTCCTAGCTTTCCTCAACTTTTAAGTCAGGAGGTAAAAGTCAACATGGAATGCATGAGAAAATGGGTATAGGAAACATTCAAACTTTCAAAGATTGATGGTTCAGTATATGAATCCTCTCATTTGTCACTAGAATTTTTGCCAAATATAAAGGAAACAAGGAAAGGTGTTATTCAACTACCAATCATAGGTCTTCAGCATACCTAGCTGAATTTGGAAGCCCATCTATCATTTGATCATCTTCCAGTCCTTCGTGAGGAGCAGGGCTACAATGCTCATGCTGGTCTGGCTAGAACATTGCAGCCAAATATCTGAGAGTTTGGGATGGATTTTCTCTTGAGGTTATGGTAATCATTTTTTAAAATGGAGAAATATTTGGAGATCAACAAGATTAAAATGAACAAACATACCATTAGAAAGAAAGGCAAAGAGGGGGCTGAGAATGTAGTTCAGTGGTAGAGCTTGTGCTTAGTATGTGCAAAGCCCTGGCTTTGATTCCCAGCGTGAAAGAATGAAAGAGAGAGAGATTGCAAGAGACAGGAAAAGGGTATGAATTTACAGATAATTTAGCAAAGAAGAAACACAAATGTTCAATAAACCTGAAGAAAAAACTCAATTCAGAAGAAATGAAAACAAAAATAAATAGTGCTGGCCATTACATGTCTGTAATCCCAGCAGCTCAGGAGCCTGAGGCGAGTTCAAAGCCAGCCTCAGCAACTTAGCAAGGCCCTAAGCAACTCAGAGAGACCCTGTCTCTAAATAAAATACAAAATAGGGCTGGGGATATGGCTTAGTGGTTAAGTGGCCCTGGGTTCAATCTTTGGTACAAAAAAAAGTAATATTAAATACTTGTGAGTGTGTAAGAAATGGGCTCTTTATGTGGAAGTCTCCATTTATGTATATACACACACAAATACATATGCCATTTGTATAATACAAAAATAATATAATATATTAAATAATCTATAGTATATTAATATACTATATTTATATCACATATTATACATAATATATATCTCTTAAAAATTTACCAAATTTTTTGATCCAGAAATCCTACTTTTAAGAGTTTTTCACATGGAATGAATTGAGAATGCACACAAAATGTCACCACAGGAATGTTCAATGTAACAATGCATATAATACTGAAAATTTAAAAAAAAACCTAGTTGTCTCATGGTAGTGAATTAGCTAAGTAAATTATAGTTAGTTGATGTAATTAACTATTGTAAAACCATTAGAAGTCAAAATTGTGAAGGAAAATATTTAATCATGTAGAAAGGTGTTTCTCATACATGGTTAAATAAAAGTTCCCTCAAAGAGTTATACATAACATGATCATAGTTTTGTTGCAAACATTTCATGATTTATACTTAGAAAAAGGGTAGTAGTGATAGACAAAAAAAATGTTTGCTCTAAGGGGTCATCTCTTGAGAGAGGAATTATATGTGATTTTTATTTTGTATTTTCCTTAATCAACAGTTACAATAAATATTCTAAAGTAAACAGATGCTACTTTTACAACCAGAAAAAAATTACAATGTAGAGAGGAGGACTATAAACAAATTCACATTCTCAGATCCACTCACTTCCTTTTTTCTGTCTCACTGAGGTTGAAGTATGGAGAACTGTAACCCCAAACCTGTCCTGTCTGATGTTTTCCTGCATGTATCTGCACACTTCCCTTTTAGAAGCACATGGAAAATGAATTCTAAGGGAGGTGAAGTAATATCCTGAACTCTATGAACACAAACCCATTTAGGAACATGCCTTCTGAATTAGGCTAGTACTTGCCTGGTGAGAAAATCTCATTTATTGCCACTTGGTGAATAAGGAGGATGGAAACCTAGAGCTCATCTTCAGTTGAATCCCTTAATTTTACTCTCTTCTATCTTAGAATATATCCATATTCTCATTGCCTTTTTTTCTCAAAAGAATCAGCACCACTTCACCTGAATTCTTGTTCTTTTTCATCCCATTTCCTACATAGAAAAACCTTGAGCTCATGTTCAGTATCTCCATCTTTATTTCACATGGAGTTGGTTAAAATATGACTCTAGCTAAATTGACTCGTATTTCTCAAACTGCCCTCATATGTCTTGATGACTTCTCTTCTGGAGTATGAGAACTTGTTTCAGAGCTCCTGCCAGTAACCCCAGTCTATCCTACATGCTGCTTTCCATGAGATCTTCCCAAAACACAAATATCATTTTCCCTTCTCTAGTGCCAGCTACAGAGTTGCGCCAGTTGTGGCTCTTTCAATTTTCAATATTTGAAAATGTCTTTAAAAAGGTTTAATAGGAAACCTTCACATGAACTTCCTAAAATATCTGTGGTCTGTCAAAAGAAGTCAAATATTTTTGATCAGTAGTTTTTCATTATATCTGTTTAGTGATTTAATTGATTAACCAAATATGTTTTTGGTTAATACAGGTTGGTAATAAAATTATTGTTTATGCCTTTAGTTTGGTCACTGAATCTTGTGAGTATAAAGTAGGGCCTTGGGGGAGGGTAGAGGAAAAGGGGTATATTTCAAGGGTCTTTGGTACTGAAAAGGTTGGGAACCACTAACCCCCAGGTTAAAGTTTCAGTTCCTTGGCATGGCATTCAAGTCCCGTGCCCCATGCAACCTCCTGTCTGCCACACCTCCATATAGGTTTTGTGCTCCAGTCCTTAAGAACCTCTAACCCCTTCCCACCTTCTGGTCCTCTTCTTGATCTGCTTCTTCTGCCTTCTGCCTTTCCCCTCCCAGGAAATTTCAGCTCAGAAGATGTTGCTCAAAATCCCCCACCCCCAGAACTACTTTCACAGTCTCCATTTTGAATTAATGTCCCCTCCCTGGACCTCCTGGAGGACTCCTGAAAGTCCTCTATACTGGCCTGCATCACACCACATCTTATAATTATCTGTAACATGGCTCCCTTTTCCTGACCCAATAGAGTGCAGGGACCAGTTATAGTGGCAGTTACCATAGCACCTGTTAGATCTTGCCTTGGTACCTGGGCATTGACTGTGTTAATAGGCTCAAATTCCAGATACCATTCTTTGGTGAGAGCCAAAAATGTATCACAAAAAAATCCAATTTTACTCTCATCAAGACAATACCTCAAAAGAGGAAACTGGCTCTAAAACTTTGGAACAAATTGTCCAGGCTTGAATCCCAGATCTGCCACTTATAAGATGGTGCCCTTGAACAAGTCACTTAATCTTGCTGTCTCAGTTCACTATCTGAATAATGGGTACAAATCACTAACACACAGGGTGGTTTAAAATGTCTGCCACATAGTAGGTTTGCTATAAATTTTATTCCCCCCACTATGAGAAATGAATTTGGCAAACTCAATAGCCCCAGGCTACTCCATTCATAGAAAAGGGAACCTTAAGCTTTTATTTTAAAAGGAACTTTTGGAATGAGCATTCCTGGCTGCTATTTGGCTTCGAACAATCACCACTATCATTAAATGGCTTCATTTTAGCTCCCACCCATAAATCACATCCCAGTTCATATTCAACAAATTCCTGGCCATCTTTACATGAAGGGAACAGAATTTTTCCCCTTAGAGTTATTTGATTGAGATTCTGACCTTATTTCTTCTTTAAAGAACTTCTTGCAAATAGATGTCCCGATGCAGGCATTGCATTTATCAAGACCGAGGAATGTCCTTCCCAAATTGTAGCTGGTTCGGACTCGGGGCACCGGAGAAGGAGGGAGAGAAGCTGGAGAGGAGAAAGAATAGCTCAGGGCTGAGATCCACAACAGCAGCAGGGCCAGCCAGCCCAGACGGAGAGCGGCAGCCTCGGGCCCTGGCCGGGGTTCCATCCTGGGCTCTGGGCTGTGCCTGCAGCCTCAGCTGCCTACTCTGGGCTGTACAGAGGCAAGGCTTGGCCAGAGAGGAAGCTGTCAGAGGCAGCTGGTTTCAGGGTGCTGACCCCATCCTGGCCTCCCAGGTTTCTGTTTGAGGATGCTGAGGAGCATGGGGCTAATGAGGCTGGGGAGAGGGTGAGGAAGTCCATGGAGGATGCTGATAACATGTTTCCAGAGCTACTCTTCCTCTGCCTGTGGTGGCTGCCTCAGCCTAGGGAGGGGCTCACTGGCAGATTTCGGGAAGGACAATGGTCACAGTTTCCCCGTGTGGTCCTTTCGACAAACACAGGATATCCCAGCTGGGCAGGAAAGGTTAATGCAGGATGTCTGTCCGACCTAGGTTCCACCTGGGAGTTTCAAAGAATCCTGATGGCCCCCGCCCTCTACTGCTTTAAATCTGGTTACATCTGCCCCTAAGGATTACACACACACACACACACACACACACACACACACACACATCAATTTTTGTTCTCTTCTGTACAGGACAATCTGTCCTTTCCTTTAACCAGTCATATTTTCCCTACCTTTACTATATTTAGCTGTGAAATAACTAGAGGTTAATTTGCTGGCCATAAAGTGGCACTTTTAAACTGATAGGAAAGGTCAAGGCTTTTTGCTGCATAGGAAATGGAAAAACCTTAGCTTAGTCCATTTTCTCTTGCTGACGTAAGAATAATAGTGGAGAATAGAATCTCGTGGCCTCTATAGGCTGATGAGGGAAGTGCCAGAAAGAGCCCCCTGCCTACACCCACCTGTGTTGGTCCCTCTTCCCAAGGCCTGAAAGCCCCTCTTTACTTTGCCACCCTGCCTCACTTCTCAGCACCTGGCCTGACTTGGGAAGATTGAACTGCTCTGGGATTGCCTTCCTCTGGATACCAAGATAAGGTTCACAGCATGGAGTAGATGAGGGAGCTAATTTGGAACCAGAGTGAGCCTACAAGCACTAAATTAGGGAAGGTAGGTTGCCTGACCTCCTGCTAGAGGTTGCAGCTTGATGACCTGGTCAGTTTAAGAATATAAGAGAGTGTACAGAAAGATGGGGCTGGGAAAGGTGAAAAGGGAGGTGACAGGGGACAAGAATGGCCTCAAGAGAAGTGATGAGATTTGCTAAACGTCAGTGGGAAGAAAGGATAAAAGCAGTTCTCTGTGATTAAAAATGTGCTTATTAGCCATCTGTGTATCCTCTTTGGCAAAATGTCTGGTCAGATTATTATTATTATTTCTGTGTGTTGCTAGGGATTGAACACAGGACTTCATCCTACATGCTAGGCAAGTGCTCCTCTCCTGAGCCACAGCCTCAGTTCACGTTTTGTTTTTTATTGTTGATTTTTGAGATTTTAATATATATTCTAGATCTTATTTTGTTGTATACATGGTGCTATAGTTTGGATCTGAAAGGCCCATGTGTTAAAAGCTTGATCCCCAGTCTTTGGCACTATTGGTTAATGATGGAAAACTTAAGAGGTAAGGCTTTAGAGGGAGATTTTAGGTCATTGGAGTTGAGCCCTTGAAGGAGATTGTGGGATGGTGAGTTTCTTCCTCTTCCTCTCTCTTTTGCTTCCCCACTCTGAGGTTTTGATCCACCATGTGCTCCCTGCCATGATGTGCTGCCTTGTCACAGGCCCCAAAGCCAATTAACCATGGGCTGAAACCTCCAAAACTTTAAGCCCAAAGAAACCTTTTCTCTTTATAAAATTATTTTCTCAGGTATTTGCTACAGCAACAAAAGTTCACACACATATGTAGCTTGCACATATTTTCTCCTAGGCAGTAACTAGTCTCATTCTCTTGAATTTTTAGCAGAGAAAAAGTTATGAATTGCATTCAGCAATTCATTGATCAATGTAGAACCAGATCTCAGATGTCTAGGACTTTTCCAGGAAGGACCAAAAGGAACTTTGATAAAGTGTTTGCAAGAGAAAGGAAAAAAAAAATTTGCTTAGTTACAGTGGCAAGTTGCTTGTTATAGGTTAGTTTGTGGTTTCTGATTAATACAGATTCTAATTTTAATTCACTGTTTATGTTAAGCTTCGATTTGTTCATGTAGAAAGTTAAAGTGCCAGAGCTACCACAGTCTAATGTCCTCCCAATTATATATTTTTAAACAAGTATAAGAACTAGGGCTAGTTCTATGCCTTGAGGATTTTTCTTCAATAGTTTCTTATAAAAGCTTAATGATTTTATATTTTACATTTAAATCTATGATGATTTGGAGTTAACTTTTATATGAGGTTAGATCAAAGTTCATTTCTTGCTTCAGCACCATTTTTTTAAAACCCTATTCTTCCTCCATTGATATTGCTTTTGTACCTCTGTCAAAAATCAGTTGTCTGTACTTGTGTGTGGCTATGTCTGGGTTCTTATTGATGTATGTATCTATTCCTCTGTCAACACCATAGTCTTAATTATCATACCTATTTTTTTTCTTTTTTTATTTGTTCTTTTCAGATATATACAACATTAGAGTGTATTTTCACATATTATACATACATGGAATATAAGTTTTCCTAATTAGGATCCCATTATTTAGGTAGTACATGATGTGGAGTTTCACTGGTCATGTATTCATATATGAACATAAGAAAGTACTGTCCAATTCATTCTATTGTCTTTCCTATTCCCATCCCCCTCCCTTACCTTCATTCCCCTTTGTCTAATCCAATGATCTTCTATTATTCCCTCCCCCACTTATTATATGTTAGCATCCACATATCAGAGGAAATATTCAGCCTTTGGTTTTTTGGGATTGGCTTATTTCATTTAGCATGACAGTCTCTAGTTCCATCCATTCACCAGCAAATGCCATAATTTCACTCTTCTTTATGGCCGAGTAACATTCCATTGTGTGTATATACCACATCTTCTTTATCCCTTAATTTGTTGAAGGACACCTTGGGTGTTTCCATAACTTAGCTATTGGGAATTGAGCTTCAATAAACATTGATGTGGCTGCATCAAGAACTTTGGGTATAAACAAGGTGTGGGATAACTGGGTCATATGGTGGTTCCATTCCCAGCTTTCCAAGAAATCTCCATACTGCTTTCCAAATCAGCTGCTCCAATTTGCAGTCCCACTAGCAATGTATGAGTGTGTCTTTTCCCCCCACACCCTTGCCAACATTTACTGTTGCTTGTATTCTTGATAATTGCCATTCTGACTGGAGTAAGATGGAATCTCAGTATAGTTTTAATTTGCATTATACAATTTTCACTACACAATTTTGTGAAAAGATAATCCTACAGCTATATGATTTTTTATGAATATCATGTTCTAATAAGTTTATTAAATTCATATATTTTTTCTAGTGAAAAAAATTTGCATTTCTCTAATTGCTAAAGATGTTGTACATTTTTTTCATATACTTGTTGACTGATTGTATTTCTTCTTCTATGAAGTGTCTGTTCTGTTCCTTAGCCCATTTATTGATTAGGTTACTTCAATTTTTGGTGTTAAGCATTTTGAGCTCTTTATATACCCTGAAGATTAATGCTCTATCTGAGGTGCAGTTGGCAAAGATTTTCTCCCATTCTGTAGGCTCTCTCTTTACATTCTTGATTGTTTCCTTTGCTATGAAGAACCTTTTTAGTTTGATACCATCCCATTTATTAATTCTTTTTAATTTTTTTTAAACTTTTTAGTTGTTGATGAACCTTTATTTTTTTAAAAAATTATTTATATGTGGTGCTAATAATCAAACCCAGTACCTCACACATGCTAGGCAAGTGCTCTACCACTGAGCCACAATCCCAGGCCAGGCTTCATTTATTGATTCTTGATTTAACTTCTTACACTTTTGGAATCTTGTTTAAGAATTTGGTTCCTAAGCTGACATGATGGAGATTTGGGCCTTTTTTTTTTCCTTCAAGTTGTCACAGGGTCTCTAGTCTAATGAGTAAATCCTTGATCCACTTTGAATTGAGTTTTCTGCTGAGTGAGAGATAGGGGTTAAATTTCATTCTACTACGTATGGATTTCCAGTTTTCCCAGCCATTTGTTGAAGAGACTATCTTTTCTCCAATGTATGTTTATGGTGCTTTTGTCTAGTATGAGGTAACTGTACTTATGTAGGTTTGTCTCCATGTCTTCTATTCTGTACTGTTGGTCTTCATTTCTGTTTTTGTACCAATACCATGCTGCTTTGGTTACTATGGCTCTGTAGTATAATTTAAGGTCTGGTATTGTGATGCCTCCTGTTTCTCTTTTCTTGCTAAGGGTTGCTTTGGCTATTCTGGGCCTTTTATTTTTCGAAATTCATTTTATGACTGCTTTTTCTATTTTTATGAAGAACGTCATTGGAATTTTAATAGGAATTGCATTAAATCTGTATAATCTGTATAGCACTTTTGGTAGTATAGTATACCTATATTAATAAATCTTGAAACTAAATAGAGTGATTGTTCCCATTTTCTTTTTCAAAATTGTTAGATATTTTTTAGTTCATTTGAATTTCTATATACATTTTAGAATAATCTTGTCTACATCTACAAAAAAAACTTCCATACATTTTGATAGGAATTGTATATTGTATATCAATTTTGAGGAGAATTTACCCCTGTTGTGGTTTTAATGTGAGGCATCCCTCAAAAGCTCATGTGTGAGATAATGCAAGAAGGTTTAGAGGAGAAATGATTGGGTTATGAGAGCTTTAACACAATCAGTGAATTAATCACCTGATGGGATTGAGTGGTAATTTAAGGTAGGTGGGATGTGGCTATAAGAGGTAGGGGCACTGGGGGTGTGGCTTTGGGGGCATATATTTTGTATCTGGTGAGTGGAGTCTCTCTCTCTGCTTCCTGATCATCTTGTGAGCTGCTTCCCTCTGCCTTACTCTTCTATCATGATGTCCTGCCTCACCTGGAGCCTCAAGGAATGGAGCCAGCTATCTGTGGATTGAGACCTCTGAAATCATGAGCACCCAAATAAACTTTTCCTCCTCTACAATTTTTCTGCTCAGGTCTTTTAGTCACAGTGGCAAAAAAGCCTCTTTAGTGGGCCTCTTTAGTTGTTTAGTCAAAACAACCTCTTTAGTATGTTGAGTCTTGAAATTCATAAAATGTCTCTCCACTTAGGTTGTCTTTGATTTTTTTTAAGTGGGGGGACCAGGTGCTTAACAACTGAGCCACATCCTCAGCCCTTTAAAAATTGTTTTTATTTTGAGATAGGTCTTGCCAAGTTGTTTATGGCCTGGCTAAGCTGCTGAGGCTGGTCTTGAACTTCCAATCCTGCTGCCTCAGCCTTGCTGCCACCAATTTTTTTAAATAAGTATTTTGTGGATTTCAGCATTCTAGTCTTATAAATGATATTGTAGTTGCAAAAATGCATTTAAATTGAGAAATAAAAATTGAATATATTTATTGAGTACCACACAATGATTTGAAATATGTATACATTGTGAAATGGCTAAATTAAGCTGATTAATATGTGAATACTTATGTTTTGGGGATGAAAACACTTCAAGTCTACTCTCTTAGCTATTTTTCAAGAGTACAATACATTGTTATTAACTATAATCATTATGCTGTACAATAGATCTCTTGAACTCATTCCTGCTAACTAACTGAAAATCTGTATTGTTTGACCAATATCTCTCCAACACCCTACACCTCTGGTAACTGCCATTCTACTTTCTGCTTAAATAAGTTAAACTTTTTTAGATTCCACATATAAGTGAGGTTTTTTTAACCTTCATTTTATTTATTTATTTATTTATCTATCTATCTATTTATTTATTTATTTTTACATGGTGCTGAGGATCGAACCCAGTGCTTCACACATGCTAGACAAGCACTCTACCACTGAGCCACAATCCTAGCCCCCATAAGTGAGATCTTGCAGTATTTGTGTTTCTATGCCTGGATTACTTAACTTAGCAAAATATCCATATTGTCACAAATGTTGTCAGCCTTTTAATGGTTGAATAGTATTCTATTGTATGTGTGAATGTCTCTGTCTATCTGACATCTATCTCACATTTTCTTTATCTAATATTCAGTTGACCTATACTTGTTTTCATATCTTGGCTATGGTGAATACTGCTGCAATAAACATGGGGATACAGATGCCTCTTTGATGTACTGAAATCCTTACCTTTAGACATTTACCCACAAGTGGGTTTGCTGGATCATATGGTAGTTATTTTTCATTTTTTTTTAGCTTGAGGAACCCCATGCTGTTTTTTAATTTTTTATTTATATATGACAGCAGAATGCACTGCAATTCTTATTACATATATAGAGCACAATTTTTGTATCTCTGGTTGTATATGTAATATATTAAATTTTTTGAGTTCTTTATATATCCTGGAGATTAATGCTCTATCTGATGTGTATATGGTAAAGATTTTTTTCCCATTCTGCAGGCTCTCTCTTCACATTATTGATTGTTTCCTTTGCTGAGAAGAGGCTATTTAGTTTGAAACCATCCCATTTGCTGAGAAGAGGCTATTTAGTTTGAAACCATCCCATTTATTGATTATTGATTTTACATCTTGCACTTTAGGAGTCTTGTTAAGGAAGTCAGGTCCTAAGCCAACACAGTGAAGATTTTTGCCCTACTTTTTCTTCTATTAGGTGCAGGGTCTCTGTTCTAGTGCCTAAGTTTTTGATCCACTTTGAGTGAGGTTTGTGCATGGTGAGAGATAGAGGTTTAATTTCATTTTGGAACATATGAATTTCCAGTTTTCCAAGAACCACTTGTTAAAGAGTCTATCTTTTATCCAGTAAATGCTTTTGGTGCCTTTTAAAAAAATATTTATTTTTTTTAGTTTTAAGTGGACACAATATCTTTATTTCATTTTTATGTGGTGCTAAGAATCGAACCCAGTGCCTCTCGCATGCTAGATGAATGCACTAACACTTGAGCCACATCCCCAGCCAGTGGTGCCTTTGTCTAGCATGAGATAACCATTTTCATGTGGATTTGTCTCTGTGTCTTCTATTCTATATCATTGGTCTCTATGTCTATTTTGTTGCCAATAGCACACCATTTTTGTTACTATAGCTCTGTAATATACTTTAAGGTCTGGTATTGTGATGCCCCCTGTTTGATTTTTCTCATTGAAGATTGCTTTGGCTATTCTTGCTCTCTTATTTTTTCCAGATGAATTTCATGATTGCCTTTTCTATTTCTCTGCAGAATGTCATTGGGATTTTAATAGGAATTGCTTTAAATAGGCATAATGCTTTTGGTAGTAGGCATTTTGACAATATTAATTCTGCCTATTCAAAAACATGAGAGATCTTTCCACCTTCTAAGGTCTTCTTTAATTTCTTTATTTAGTGTTATTTTGTTTTCACTGTAGAGGTCTCTCACCTCTTTTGTTTGGTTGATTCCCAAGTATTTTATTTTTTTAAGCTAATGTGAATGGATTAGTTTTCCCAGTTTCTCTTTCAAAGGATTTATCACTGATGTATAGAAATTCATTTGATTTATAAGCATTGATTTTATATCCTGCTACTTTGCTGAATTCATTTATAGTTCTAGAAGTTTTCTGGTGGATTTTTTTTGGATACTCTAAGTATAGAATCATGTCATTGGCAAATAGTTATAGTTTGAGTTATTCTTTTCCTATTTGTATCCCTTTAATGTCTTTCATCTGTCTATGTGCTCTGGCTAGAGTTTCAAGGACTATGTTGAATAGAAGGGGTGAAAGAGGGAATCCCTGCCTTGTTCCAGTTTTTAGAGGGAATGCCTTCAGTTTTTCTCTGTTTAGAATCATGTCAACCTTGGACTTAGCATATATAGCTTTTACAATGTTAAGGTATGTTCCTATTATACCTAGTTTTTCTTGTGTTTTGAACATGAAAGGATGCTGTATTTTGTTAAATGCTTTTTATGCATCTATTGAGATGATAATATGATTCTTTAAGTCTATTGAGGTGATTAATTAAGTTTATTGATTTCCATACATTGAACCAACCTTGCATCCCTGGGATTATCCCCACTTGATTGTGATGTACTATCTTTTAAATATGTTTTTGTATGTAATTTGCCAGAATTTTATTTATTTATTTGCATTTATCTTCATCAGAGATATTGGTCTGAAATTTTCTTTCCTTGTGTTTTTGTCTGGTTTTGGTGTCAGGGCTATACTAGTCCTCATAGAATGAGTTCGGAAGGATTCCCTTGCTTTTCATTTCATGGAATAATTTGGGAAGTATTGGTATTAGATCTACTTTGAAGGTCTTGTAGAACTTGGCTGAGAATCCGTCTGGTCCTGGGCTTTTCTTTGTTGGTAGGCTATTGATGGGCATCTTCTATTTCATTGCTTGAAATTCATCTGATTAAGTTGTGGTTTGTCCTCCTGATTCATTTTGGGTAGATCATGTGTCTATAGAAATTTGTCAATGTCTTTGAGACATTCTATTTTCTTGAAGTATGAATTTTCAAAATAGTTTTTAATTTTCTTCTGTATTTTAATAGTGCCCATTGTGATATTTTCTTTTTCATCACAAATTTTTTATTATTAGTTGTTCAAAACATTACAAAGCTCTTGACATATCATATTTCATACATTTAATTCAAGCAGATTGTGAACTCCCATTTTTACCCCGTATAGAGACTGCAGAATCACATCAGTTACACATCCACGTTTTTACATACTGCCATACTAGTGTATGTTATATTCTGCTGCCCTTCCTATCCTCTACTATCCAACTCCACTCCCCTCATCTCCTCTACCCTCGCCTCCCCTCCCCTCCCATCTTCTCTCTCTACCTCATCTACTGTAATTCATTTCTCTCTCTTGTTTTTTCCCCTTTCCCCTCACTTCCTCTTATATGTAATTTTGTATAACAAAGAGGGTCTCCCTCCTTTTCCATGCAATTTCCCTTCTCTCTCCCTTTCCCTCCCCCTCTCATCCGTTTAATGGTGATCTTCTTCTCATGCTCTTCCTCCCTGCTCTGTTCTTAGTTGCCATCCTTATATCAAAGAAGACATTTGGCATTTGTTTTTTAGGGATTGTCTTGCTTCACTTAGCATAATCTGCACTAATGCCATCCATTTCCCTGCAAATGCCATGATTTTGTCACTTTTTTAGTGCAGAGTAATACTCCATTGTGTATAAATGCCACATTTTTTTTTATCCATTCATCTATTGAAGGGCATCTAGGTTGGTTCCACAGTCTAGCTATTGCGAATTGTGCTGCTATGAACATCGATGTAGCAGTATCCCTATAGTATGCTCTTTTAAGGTCTTTAGGGAATAGTCCAAGAAGGGGAATAACTGGGTCAAATGGTGGTTCCATTCCCAGCTTTCCGAGGTTTCTCCATACTGCTTTCCAAATTGGCCGCACCAATCTGCAGTCCCCCACCAGCAACGAACAAGTGTATCCTTTCCCCCACATCCTCGCCAGCACTTGTTGTTATTTGACTTTATAATGGCTGCCAATCTTACTGGAGTGAGATGGTATCTTAGGGTGGTTTTGATTTGCATTTCTCTGACTGCTAGAGATGGTGACCATTTTTTCATGTACTTGTTGATTGATTGTATGTCCTCCTCTGAGAAGTGTCTGTTCAGGTCCTTGGCCCATTTGCTGATTGGGTTATTTGTTTTCTTATTGTTTAATTTTTTGAGTTCTTTGTATACTCTGGATATTAGGACTCTATCTGAAGTGTGAGGAGTAAAAATTTGTTCCCAGGATGTAGGCTCCCTATTTACCTCTCTTATTGTTTCTCTTCCTGAGAAAAAACTTTTTAGTTTGAGAAAGTCCCATTTGTTGATTCTTGTTTATAACTCTTGTGCTATGGGTGTCCTATTAAGGAATTTGGAGCCCGACCCCACAGTATGTAGATTGTAGCCAACTTTTTCTTCTATCAGACACAGTGTCTCTGTTTTGATATCAAGGTCCTTGATCCATTTTGAGTTAACTTTTGTGCATGGCAAGAGAAAGGGATTCAGTTTCATTTTGTTGCATATGGATTTCCAGTTTTACCAGCACCATTTGTTGAAGATGCTATCCTTTCTCCATAGCATGCTTTTAGCCCCTTTGTCAAATATAAGATAATTGTAATTTTGTGGATTGGTCTCTGTGTCCTCTATTCTGTACCATTGGTCCACCCGCCTGTTTTGGTACCAGTACCATGCTGTTTTTGTTACTATTGCTCTGTAGTATAGTTTGAAGTCTATACCGCCTGATTCACTCTTCCTGCTTAGAATTGCTTTTGCTATTCTGGGTCTTTTATTTTTCCATATGAATTTCATGATTGCTTTACTTATTTCTACAAGAAATGCCGTTGGGATTTTGATTGGAATTGCATTAAACCTATAGAGAACTTTTGGTAATGTCGCCATTTTGATGATGTTAGTTCTGCCTATCCATGAACAGGGTATATTTTTCCACCTTCTCACATCTTCTTCTATTTCTCTCTTTAGGGTTCTGTAGTTTTCATTGTATAAATATTTCACCTCTTTTGTTAGGTTGTTAGGTTGATTCCCATGTATTTTATTTTTTTTGAGGATATTGTGAATGGGGTGGTTTTCCTCATTTCCATTTCAGAAGATTTGTTGCTGATATACAGGAATGCCTTTGATTTATGCGTGTTGATTTTATATTCTGCCACTTTGCTGAATTCATTTATTAGCTCTAGTAGTTTCTTTGTAGACCCTTTTGGGTCTGCTAGGTATAAGATCATGTCTCCTGCAAATAGTGATAATTTAAGTTCTTCTTTTCCTATATTTATGCCTTTAATTTCTTTCGTGTGACTAATTGCTCTGGCCAGTGTTTCGAGGACTATGTTGAACAGAAGTGGTGAGAGAGGGCATCCCTGTCTTGTTCCAGATTTTAGAGGGAATGCCTTCAATTCTTCGCCATTCAGAATGATGCTAGTCTGAGGCTTAGCATAGGTAGCTTTTACAATGTTGAGGTAAGTTCCTGTTATCCCTAGTTTTTCTAGTGTTTTGACCATAAAGGGATGCTGTGCTTTGTTGAATGCTTTTTCTGTGTCTATTGAGATGATCATATGGTTCTTATCTTTAAGTTTATTGATGTGGTGAATAATACTTATTGATTTCTGTATATTGAACCAGCCTTGCATCCCAGGGATGAATCCTACTTGATCATGGTGCACATTTTTTTGATATGTTTTTGTATCTGATTCACCAGAATTTCATTGAGGATTTTTGCATCTAGGTTCATTAGAGATATTGGTCTGTAGTTTTCTTTCTTTGAAGTGTCTTTGTCTGGTTTCAGAATCAGGGTGATGTTGGCCTCATAGAATGAATTTGGAAGAGCTCCCTCTTTTTCTATTTCCTGAAATAACTTGAAAAGTATTGGTATTAGTTCTTCTTTAAAGGTTTTGTAAAACTCCGCTGTATACCCATCAGGTCCTGGGCTTTTCTTGGTTGGTAGTCTTTTGATGATTTCTTCTATTTCATCCATTGATATTGGTCTGTTTAAATTGTGTGTATCCTCCTGACTCAATGTGGGCAGATCATATGACTTAAGAAATTTATCGATGTCTTCACTATCTTCTATTTTATTGGAATATACGGTTTCAAAATAATTTCTAATTATCTTCTGTATTTCTGTAGCATCTGTTGTGATATTGCCTTTTTATCCCATATGTTAGTAATTTGAGTTCTCTCTCTTCTTCTCTTCGTTAGTATGGCTAAGGGTCTGTGGATCTTATTTATTTTTTCAAAGAACCAACTTTTAGTTTTGTCAATTTTTAATAGTTTCTTTTTTTCAATTTCGTTGATTTCCACTCTGATATTAATTATTTCTTGCCTTCTGCTATATTTGCTGTTGTTTTGCTCTTCCTTTTCTAGGGCTTTGAGATGAAGTGTGAGCTCATTTATTTGTTGTTTTTTTTCTTTTTTTGAAAAATGACCTCCAGGCGATGAATTTCCCTCTTAAAACTGCTTTCATTGTGTCCCATAGATTCCAATATGTTGTGTCTGTATTTTCATTTATGTCTAAGAATTTTTTTATTTCCTCCTTTATGTCTTCTGTAACCCATTGATCATTTAGTAACACATTGTTCATTTTCCAAGTGATGTAGGATTTTTCCTTCCTTCTTTTATCATTGATTTCCAGTTTCATTCCATTATGATCAGATAAAATGTTTGGTATTATCTCCACATATTTACTAAGGGTTTCCCTATGGCATAATACATAGTCTATCTTTGAGAAGGAGCAATGTGCTGCTGAGAAGAATGTGTATCAACTTGATGATGATTGATATATTCTATATATGTTGGTTAAGTCTAGGTTATTGATTGTGTTATTGAGTTCTATAGTTTCTTTATTCAACTTTTGTTTGGAGGATCTGTCCAATGGTGAGAGAGGTGTGTTGAAGTCACCCATAATTATTGTGCTGTGGTCTATTTGACTCTTGAACTTCAGGAGAGTTTGTTTTATGAACGTCGCAGCACCATTATTTGGTGCATAAATATTGATAATTGTTATGTCTTGTTGGTGAATGATTCCTTTTAACAGTATATAATGTCCTTCCTTATCCCTTTTGATTAACTTAGTCTTGAATTTAATTTTATTCGATATGAGAATGGCCACCCCTGCTTGCTTCCGAGGACTCTGTGTGTGGTATGATTTTCCCCAACCTTTTACCTTCAGCCTGTGTATGTCTTTTCCAATCAGATGTGTCTCCTGAAGGCACCATATTGTTGGATTTGTTTTTTTAATCCATGTTACCAGCCTATGTCACTTTGTTGGTGAGTTTAAGCCATTAACGTTTAGGGTTACTATTGATATATGGTTTGTACTTCCAGCCATGTTTGATTGTTTATCTGTTTTTTGTAATTTGGTTTGTTTTCCATGATTAGCTTTTTTTTCCCCTCCAGTCTCGCTTTACTGAGGTACTTCCCTCTGTTGGTTTTGGTTATTGTTTTTCATTTCTTCCTCTTGTAGTGTTTTGCTCAAGATGCTTTGCAATGCTGGTTTTCTGGCTGCAAATGCTTTTAACTTTTGTTTATCATGAAAGATTTTTATTTCGTTGTCATACCTGAAGCTTAATTTTGCTGAATACAAAATTCTTGGTTGGCATCCATTGTCTTTCAGTGTTTGAAATACGTTGTTCCAGGATCTTCTCGCTTTCAGCGTCTGTGATGAAAAATCCGTTGTTAACCTTATTGGTTTACCCCTGAATGTAATCTGCCTCCTCTCTCTTGTAGCTTTTAATATTTTCTCTTTGTTCTTTATATTGGATATCTTCATAACAATGTGTCTGGGCGTTGGTCTACTGTGATTTTGTATGCTCAGTGTTCTGTATGCATCTAAAATGTGTACATCCGTTTCCTTTTTTATATCTGGAAAGTTTTCAAAAATTATTTCATTCAATAGATTGCTCATTCCCTTGGTTTGGACCTCTATACCTTCCTCTATCCTGATGACTCTTAAGTTTGGTTTTTTATGTTATCCCATATGTCTTGGATGTTTTCCTCGTGGTTTCTTACCAGCCTTTCTGAGTTGGCCAGACTCTTTTCAAGATGATATATTTTGTCTTCATTGTCTGATGTTCTGACTTCTACTTGCTCCACTCTGTTAGTGATACTCTCATTTGAGTTTTTAATTTGGTTTATAGTTTCCTTCATTTCTAGGATTATTGTTTGATTTTTTTTAATAATCTCTATCTCCTGGTAAAGTTGCTTATTTGCTTCTTTTATCTGTTTATGTAATTCATTTTCAATGTGTTCTTTCATTGTTTGAATTTGCTGTCTCATGTCCTCTTTAAGATTCCATTTCATCTGTATAAGTTATTCCTTGACTTCTTTATTTGACCATTTTTCTGATGCCTCTAGGTTCTCCTGTATATTTAAGCTGTCCTGCATTGTTTGTACTCCTTTTCTTCCTTGCTTTTTCATGCTGCTCATGTTACTTCCAGTTCTGTTTGACTGCTGAGTTACTGTTTACTCCTATAAATTTATTTGGTTTTGTGTATCTCTGGAGTCTCTCTTTTCTGATGGGAGACTATGACTAGAGATGATGAATTTTGTTGCACTTTAATGCAGATTCATTCGTTTCCTAAACTGTGTACAGATTCTGATGGCATATAGTGGTCTGCGGTTTGGTCTTGGGACTTATGTTTAGGTCGAGTGATGTGATGGTATTGAGGTTGGTATGTCTTGGCAACCTTGAAAGATTGCTCAACTGACAAGGAATATTAACAGGAGAATGGTTTGGAGTATTTGGGGGTAGCTAGGGAATTGGTAGCACTATATAATGCCTCGGAACATTTACCTATACACATTTAGTAAATTACACATAAACAGTGTCGTGATGCTTGGGAGGAAAGGTATTAGAAGGGGAGGGAAGAAGTTGCTAAAGAGAATGAGAGTAAATAGGTAGAATTCAATAAAAGGGGAATAAAGAAATTGAAAAGAAATGAAAAGACAAAAAATAAATTAAAAAAAAATTTAAAAAATTTAAAAAAATATAAAAATAATTTAAAAAATGCAGTCTTCGAGTTCGATTAATTTCTCTTCCAGTAGGTGGAGCTGTGCCCACCGGGCCAAGCTTCTCCTCTCAATACGCAGGAACCAATCACTGTGAAATGGCTCCTCCTCCCCGACTGGGCGGGTCTCCAATCCTGAGTATCTAGGGCCTTTTCTGGTATCCAGTCACTTCCCCACTTTTCCTCCAGCCAGGCCCCACTCACCGGTGACACTCACCACGATACTGGCTACACACCAGGTCTGCTGCTCCCGGGAGCCCTATTTTCTTGAATGACTGGATACACTCTCCCTGTTTGCCATTCCCTCAGACCCTAAGGTTGTGGAGTGTGGGGCTGGGAACCCTCAGCGTATTTTGCCTGCCCTCCAGTAGCCACGCCCCTGGGAGCTGGTGCAAGAGACCTCGGTTGTCAGTGCTGGTGGGAGCGGTAGCCGGGGGTCCTGCGCAGCTCCTGACTCCATCGGTCTGACTGTCGTGCTCACGGGAGAGCTGGGAGGGGCCCTTGACATTTCCCCGCTGTGTAGAGAGGAAGGGCCAGGGGGTTACACACCTGGAGCCGCTGGTTTCAATGAAGCTATTCCCTCTGCAGCATTCTGGTGACGTCAGTTCTCTGCCATGGAGATGTCCCATGCGAATGGCGGTCGCTCGTTCCCTTTGCTGGGTGTCCAATGCAACAGGTGGGTCCGGACCGGCTCTTCCAAGCCCTGTCTCAACCCTGTGGCCACTGCCTATGAAGGCTCTGGTTGGTAGTACCTCAAAAAGCTCACGGAGGAGCTGACGGGTTGTTTCTCTATTCAGAGGGAGCGTTTGTAGCCCTGAGTCACAGTGGTTTGGCTTCGAGATATAGTCAGTCAGCCAGAAATTGCGTACAGGAGCCTGAATTCGGCTGCTCCAGGCTCGGTGTATGTTTTGAGGGGTGCACACTGTTCGCCCCAGGTCCACGTCAGCCCAGCATTGCCTAGTGATCCTGAGCAAACAGCATTCAGATGGTTTAAGACTCCCTTTGCCTGCGCAGCTGAAGAGGTCAGAGAATTGATCTCTCCACGCTGCTGCCATGTTGGATCTCCATCACAAATTTTAGTAATTTGATTTTTCTTTCTCCTTCTCTTCAGTAGCGTGGCTAAGGGTTTATCAATTTTATTTATTTTTTCAAAGAACCAACTTTTCATTTTGTCAATTTTTCAATTATTTCTTTTCAATTGATTTCAGCCCTCATTTTAATTATTTCATGTATTCTACTTCTTTTGGTATTTTGATTTTTTCTTTCTCTAGGGCTTTGGGATACAATATTAGGTCATTTATTTGTTGACATTTTATGCTTTTAATGAATGTGCTCAATATAATGAACTTTCGTCTTAGCACTGCCTTCATAGTGTCTCAGAGATTTTGATATGTTGTATCAGTGTTCTTATTTACCTGTAAATATTTTTATTTCCTCCCTGATTTCTTCTGTTATCCATTCATTATTCTATAGCATATTCTTTAGACCAGGTGTTGGAGCAGCTCTATTTCTTATTTTATTGTTAATTTATAATTTTATTCCATTATGATCTGATGGAATGCAGGGTATTATACCTATTTTTTGTATTTGCTAAGAGTTGCTTTGTAGCATAATATATAGTCTGTTTTAGAGAAAGATCCATGTGCTCCTGAGGAAAAAAAAAGTGCATTTGCTTGTTGATGGATCAAGATAGAGAATGTAATGTCTCAAGATAGCAATGGTGGTGGTGGAGGTGCCCCAAGATGGAGGCAGCCATGTTTGGAAATGGGAAGCAACAGCAGATGGCATGGTGGTTGTGGGCAGCCACATTTGGAGATGCTGTGCCATGGTGGGTGATGCTGCAGTGGGTGGCTGCCTCTAGGCCCTGTGGTATTCCAAGATGGAGGCTGCCGCATAAAGATGGCTATGGTGGTGGTTGCAGTGTCCCTCATAGACCATTATCTTAAGGGATAAATGTGGCTTGGATTTCACTCCTCATTCAAGGATTATATTTTTGTTGACATATTACATTTTCTTTTTTGATAGCTGCATCTCATCCTCTTATCTCATAAGACTTTCACCCAACTAAAATTTCCAGTTATTATTTTTTCATATGAATGGTTTCATCAGGTGTTACCAATCTATACATGTATTAGGACTTTAAAAATGTCTTAACTGGGGATCTCAATATTCCCTACCCCCCATTTAACTACACCTTAAGTTTGGCTTTAGCTTTAACCTTGGTAGATATTTCATGTCTATTTATTGATAAATATTACAAAATTACTCTATAGTATACAGGAACAATCATAGCATCCTGGAAAAAATGCTAGATATGCCATTCCAGGTTTAATGTAATGTAGCAAAATATTTTTTAATACTTATTATGCCTTCAAGGCCTTATTCTAGACCCTGCGTGTGGGCTCAGTAGCAGGTGAGCCAAAAACCCTGGGATGGAGTTGGTGGCCAACATAGCAGCAGGGGACTGCAGCAAGGACTGACTCAGTGCTGAGATATTGGAAAGGGGTCTGGTGGAAGTGATTGTCTTAGTCTACTTTCTGTCACTATGACAAATACCTGAGACCAGGCAATTTATAAGAAATAGAAGTGTATTTGGCTCATGGTTCTAGAAGCTACAAAGTTCATAGGCATGCTGTGGGCACCAGTTAGGCATCTGGTGAGGGCCTTCTAGCTGCATTCTAACATGGCAGAGGGTGGTGAGACAGAGCAAGAGTGCTAGTTGGGGTTATCCCTCCTTTTTTTATAAAGCCATTAATGCCATCATGGAAGCCCCATACTCATGACCTGATTTCATGCTCATTACAACCCAAAGTTCCCATCTCTAAATATCAGTAACATGTGAGACAATGCAAGAAGTTTTGGAGGAGAAATGATTGTGTTGTAGCTTTAGCCTAATCAGCGAGTTAATCCCTGATGGGATTAACTGAAGTGGTAGGATGTGGCTGGAGGAGGTGGGAATTAGGGCATGGTTTTGGTGTATATATTTGTATCTGGCAAGTAGAGTCTCTGCTTCCTGATCACAATGATGTGAGCTGTTTTCCTCTCCTCTGCCACCCTCTTCTGCCATGATGTTCAGCCTCACCTTAAGCCCTAAGGAATGGAGCTGGCCTTCTATGGACTAAGACCTTTGAAACCATGAGCCCTCAAATAAACTTTTCTACTCTATAATCGTGTTGGTTGTGTCCATTAGTCACAGCAGTGAAAAACTGACTAAAACAGATATGAATCTGGGTATTAAGTTTTCAACACATGATTTTTGGAGAGACACATTCAGTGATCAATTGTTCTAATTTGCCCAGGACTGCCCTTGTTTTCGTCCTGCATCACAGCAAGGCCTTCAGTTCCAGGAAAGTCTTGAGTGGTTATCACTTTAGCACTGGTAGATCTCCCATTTGAGGGTTATGTGATGGCACTGCAGGTGAGTCATTTGGTTATTATATTAAAGAACTTCGAAGTTAAAGGGTTTGGGGTACATCTTGGAGGTAGGTCTGTAGATTACACACACACACACACACACACACACACACAGGCATGGATACACACACGTGGTTTATTTTTAACTTAGTTAACTTCAGCATTTTCCTCATATCATTAAATATCCTTCTATGAGACTTCTTATAACTGCTGCATTCCATTAGGTAGGTATAGCACAGTTTATTTAACAAATCCATTATTGTTGAATATTTTGTTGCTATGGATAAGATTTTGACAGTTGAAAATTCTGGAAATGAAGAGCAGCACTATTCCTGACTTCCAAAATGCTATCAGTTGTAAGATGTACCATGAATTTAGATAAAATGTTTTGAGAAAAAATATGATAGACTGTATCAAGTATATATTTTAAAATATAGCATATTTTAAATATGTCCTTATGATTTTTTTCTATGCTGGCCTGCCTATGATTTTTCATGTAGAATCAAGACCAAATTTAAATTTTGTTTCACAGGGTCTTGAGATTTTCCTGTTTTTCTCTTTGAGCTTTATGCTGTTTTTCACAATATGCTCATTACTCTTGACCTCTTTGGCACCTTTAATTTCATAACATGATAAATATGTCAGGTAAGATTTTCAGTCTGTAAGTTTAGATATGTAGAACATATAACTTTATAACTCCATTTAAAGCTTTTCATTCTGAATTGGTGGGAAATACCAGCATGGTTTTGTTGAATTTTCTTCATTCTTTTTTAGAATTTACTAAACACGAAGCCAGGGGATGTTAAATATCAGAGTCCCTGTCACCTAAATGTACTAGGGAGGAGACCCCACTATGTCCCTTTCACATGGCCTGACATGTTCAGTTCTAGTTATGTCTCAATCCTTTCAAGTTTCACTTGGGACTTATGCTTTGGCCCACCATGTTTTCAGGTGTACTTAAGTGCCATTTCCTTTCTGGACCTTGTCAATTCTTTCCCCATATGTTTCTAGTATAGTCATCTCTCCATGTCCATAGGGGATTGGTTCCAGTATTACCTGCAAATACCAAAATCCAAGGATATGCAAGTTACTTATATAAAATGGCATTGCATTCTCATATAACCTACATACATTCTCCAGTATACATTAAATCATCACTAGATTACTTACGATACCAAACACAAAGTAAATGCTATATAAAAAGTTGTTACACTATTGCTTAGGGGATAATGATAAGAAAAAATATGCAGATAAATTTTTTAAAAATTATTTGTGCATTATAGTTGTACATAATGATGGAATTTGTTGTTACATATTTATGCATGCACACGATGTAATTTGGTCAATATCACTCCCCAGTACTTCCCCTCCCTCCCCTCCTTGGTCCCTATCCTCTACTGATCTCCCTTTGATATTCATGAAATCCCTGCCCCCACCCTTCTTTTCCTTTTTCCTCTCTAATTTCCACATGTGAGAGAAAACAATATGACCTTTAACCTTCTGAGTTCGACTTATTTTGCTAAACATGGTGGTCTATCCTTCCATCTATTTTTCTGCAAATAAAATAATTCCATTTCTTTTTATGGCTGAATAAAACTCCATTATGTATGTATACCACATTTTCTTTATCCATTCATCTGTTGATGGACACCTAGGCTGGTTCCATAATTTGGCTATTGTGAATTGTGCTGCTGTGAAGATAGAGTTTTCAAATTTTTTTCCAATCTTCAGTTGGTTTTGATTAAATCCTCAGATGTAGAAACCCTGGTTATGGAGGGCTGATTGAACTGAGAAGAAGTGGGGCTTAGATCTGCTCTCTCATAGGCCATGTCTAATTTCTGACTTGCTGAATTCTTCCTCGAGAAAGTGAGAAAGGGGACAACTCTGCTTAAATTAGTGGGGATAAGGAGACAGAGGAAGAAAGCATATGAATAACAAAAGCATAGCTTACTGTCTCAATATATTTTTCTGCCACACAAAATATAACAGGTTTTGTCTACACATACTATTTAGTTGGAACCATAGTTTCACTCCCCCCCCCCGCCAGTTGTGACTAGAAGTTAAAAAACTTCTCTTAAAAGTCAACCAGACCCTGTGACAGATTTTATAAAACCTGGTAACAGTTCTTCATGATGTATTTCCCATTGGAGTGAGGGTTTTTGTCTCTTTTGCTTTAAGCATCCAGAGCAGTTCCTAACACATGTGCCTCATTTTCAGTAAAAATTAAAGATCCAAAGTTAATATACAGATGTAACAACAATTAGATGAACTTATCTCTTCCACATATTACAAAATTCTCCTACTCACAGGTGGCAAAGACCCTTTCATAACTCCTTCAGTCCTGAGACTGAAATTTTTCTTATGACCTTGATTATAAAGTGCTTATTAATTTGAGAAATGTTAGAAGATTAAGAAAACATGTGACTTAGCATTGAAAAAATCTGCAAGGTGGCCAATAGCCTAGAAGAGGCACAACAACAGCAGTACTTTGATTCGTCTGGGTGGAACACATGGGAAGGTTGTAGGAGGGGGCAAAGATAAAGGGCCCCATTGTGGGGGCCATGGCTAGCAGGACAATGATTTGTATGGGAAGGTTAATATGTACAGTGTGTGGGATGTATTAATGTGAAAAAGAACACTTAGAATACCATGGCATGGGATCAGTTTTAAGGAATAGTGCCCAGGGTCAGAGACGTGGCAATGAGAATGAAAGTGAAGGGATGAAAATGTAAGAGGTAAGAAGTCTAGTCTGCCTGACTTGAAAACTGAGTCAATGAAGGGAATGAGGCAGAAGCAAGAATTCATTAGAGCTTTCAAATCTGGACATTCAGGAAAATATAGCACTATTGACTGAAGCAGGAGATGAGGAAGAGGAGCTAGTGTTGGAAGAAGACAATAATCTTAATTGTCCTTTTGAACTTAAAACATTAACTACTAAAAATAGAAGGAAGATCAGTAGATTAAAGAAAGGGGATAGAGAGGGAGGGAGGAGGGAATAGCATGGGAGAAGCACGGGGAAATGAAATCTACCAAATTTTGCTGTGTCCATGTATGACTATACCACAATGAATCCCATATATATCTACAAAATTATAATGCACTAATTAAAATAACAATAATAATAATAATAGGAGAGAGAAGAGTAAAGCAAGCAGATCGGGAGGGGAGGGAAGGGAAGCACTGGGGAATTAAGTTGATCAAATTATGTTATGTGCGGGGCTGGGGATGTGGCTCAAGTGGTAGCGCACTCACCTGGCATGCAAGCTGTCCAGGTTCGATCCTCAGCACCACATACAAAAACAAAGATGTTGTGTCCGCTGGGGAAAAAAAAACTAAAAAAAAAAGAATTATGTTATGTGCATATACTAATATGGCATTATAAATCCCACTATTATGTATAATTATAATGTAACAATACATTTTTTAAAGTCTAAAAATATAAAAAAATTAACCATTGATGTGGGTTTTATTAATTGATCTCCATGGATATGATTGCTTAAGTATATAAGAATTTGTCCAACTTAACTATATCCCAGATTCTATTTTTCCATCTTGATGATAATAATTTTGATAAATGTCTTACTGAGATCCAGTTATACTGTATCATTCACATTTTCCTGGCATGCCAGATTGGTAAAACTAAAAACAGGAAGTAAGATGTATCATCATGGCATTTCTCTTGGTGAATCCCTACTACTCCCTAGTGATCTTCAGTGCTGGTTGTAAGAGTTTACAAGCAGTCTATCCATCAGTCCAGTCTAGACTTTCTGGAGGCCACTTTTAAAACCCACAATATGTTTGAACATCTTTATTCTCCTGGCACCTCATTTTACAACACTGTGGCAGTCACAAAGGTGCACTGCTCTGATCTCTTGTTTTTAAAAATATTTTTATTAGTTGTTGATGAATTTTTAAAATTTATTTGTATGTGGTGCTGAGAATTGACCCCAGGGCGTCACATATGCTAGGCAAGCACTCTACCACTGAGCCACAACCCCAGCCCCTCTGATCTCCTTTCAAGAAAGAAAGTGAAGGTGAACCTCAAGGATTGCCATTAGCTGATGGTCTCTGTTAGCACTTTGGAATCTACCTCAGCTTTTGATCTGAGGCCATGCTCTTTCAGAGTAGTCCCTGCCAAAGATGGAGTGTAGTGGAAGTCTTAGGTTTTGGCCACCTCTGTTCAATATGGGTTCTTCAGTGGGTCATCTTTGCTCCAGAACTCTCTGTTGAGTTGGCTGAGGATTTGTCATATGTTCATGTGGTGGGAAGCTCTCCCTGTCCCAAATTGCTTCCTCCCCCTTTAGCTTTTGTGCCATGACCAGCATGGCCAATCTAGCATGTTCCATTGAGGGGCGAAGGGGAATAAGAAAAATAGACTCACAGATACAGATTTTGAAGATAATGGCTGGGGTCAGGTGGAGAACTGCTTTCTGATGGAGAATCAGGTCTAAAGAATTACACTAGCAACCTTTATTTATATATGTCTTATTATCAAACTAGAGACTATGCAAGTATTGTTCTTTGTATTCATGAAAGTTACAGTTAGCAACATTATGCAGCTTATTCTGCAGTTGCACTTTACAGTTGCAATGTGCAATGTTAGGAGCTTTGTGTAGCTCTCAAGAAAGTCCAATGTTTAAAGCTACTGTTATGTAGGCAGTTTCAGGAGTAGCGGAGCTGGTAAAATATTGTGGTTTTCTAGGAAGGAAGTTTCTCTATTCCCAGGAGCTGGGTGCCTGAGATCAAGATCGAGGCTAATAGGACTCTAGTACAGAGCCTCCTCATTACCACAGCAGCTAGGCATCCTGCACCTTTACACAGAAACATTACCAGGTACCAGGCATGCCACAGCCATGAGGTCATCAGAGACCCCAATTTCAGATACTGCTCTCCCATTCTCTGTCACTGCTCTCCACTCTTTTGCAATCATCTCCTGCCAATGAACCTCTTGCCCTCTTCTCAGTGTCTGCATCCTATAGGATCCAGCTGACATTAAATTAGTCTACTAGTTCTCTACTTTTTAATTTTCCTGATCAGGACTTCAAAAATAACTAATAATAGCTTACATTGTGGAGACTTCTATAGTTTGCCAAGCACTTTCACATTTATTCTTGGATTAAGAATAGATTCTAAGAATCTAACAATTTTATGAAGGAGCTGTGAGTTGGTAAAAAAAAAATATGTGTATATTACAATGCCAGATCTGAGGATTGAACCCAGCTTTTCTGAACCATAACAGTGTGAACATCTACCCTTTGTTCTGGTGGTTTCAGTGAGTTTCATCTGAATCCCCAGATATGCAGAAATGACTTTGGATTCTCAAAAAAACTTTCCATGTGTTTTGGAAATACATCCAAGGAAGACGGATAATTCTGAATCAGCCATGTGAGATTGAGCTGTACCCTCTCCTCTCTACCTAGTAGGAGCCATTGCATGACTTGCTGTTGCCTATAAAAACCCCTATATCACTATAAAGTGTCAGCAGCTTCAGATGTCCAGACTCATGCTTGAAGAAGCAGCCAGTGATCAGGCTTCTTGTTATTGATTCTTGTCTTTCTTTTTAATCTGGTGTAATTTTTCTCCATTTACCACCACTCTGATGATGCTGATTTAAATTTCTCTCTGCTGTCTAGTTCTGTCTTTCCTTCAGGATATTTTTTCTTCTATCTTATAAAGAAACCCTACTTCCTTTATGGTAAGTTAGCTTATAGAAGAGTCTTTGACTCGTGCCCTCTCTCCTGAAACTAGGGCATCAGCTTCTACCAATAGTATCCCCAATAGTGAGTGTCTAGAACAGGAAGGCAGATATATATTTGCCTGTTGCCTTCTCACATTGCCCATAACCCTTGAAAAGCAAGATAAATGAATATCTTGACAATTCTGCTGTCAAACAGCTCATGAAGCTGACCTTTTGAAACTTGATTTGTTACAAAGTTCTGACTACTTTCTGCCCTTACATGTGTTCTTTGCTGTTGGACACTTGGTCCTTTTCCCAAGAGAAGGAGGAAAGAGAAGACAGAGTTAAAGGGCTATAGATTAATTTTTCAAGCACCATTTTTATAAGTAAAAAGCAATGCATCTTCTTAAGAGAAAACTTGGAAAACAGAAAAGGAAAGAATAATGTAATTGTTTACAGTCCTGGGTATTAACATTAACAGTTTTAAGTACATCAATACTACATCTGATTTTTCACTTAAAATGCACTAAAATAATTGTTCATATCATTAAACATTTTTTCCAAAAATGATTTTCATGGACATATAGTATGTACCATGATTTATTGAGTCAGTTTCTATTATTAGGTATCAGCTAAATATTATGTAGGATTCAGTTTCCCAAGTGGAAGAGTTTCAAAACAAACTATTTTGATTTGCTTCTTAAAATCTTTGGGAAAGTATATCAGATAGGATGTCCTTAACTGCAAGTTTAACAGACCAGTCCCAATGGAATTGGTCTAAATGCAACAAAATCTATTATTTCATGTAAGCAGTCCAGAGATTCATTTGCTTCAGTGGCTCAAATATGTTACCAAGGAAGTACAATCTTGTCACCTCTCCATTTTGTATATTAGTAAGTCTGTTTTCCTTTAGGTTGATTCCCATGATCATAAGTTAGTAGCTGCAATTCTGGGAATCCTATTGAGACATGTAAATTTCCAGTGGAAGAATAAGAAGCATCTTTATTTTTGTATCTTTTTTTCAAAACCAAAACACTATTTCCCAGAATTCTGTCTTAAGGTCTCATTGGCTAGAGTTGGATCAAATCCTACTGCATCACTAGGAAGTAGAGTGAGATTACTGTGGTAGATTTGGCCTTAACATTAGAGGAAGGGATAGGATTGATTACTCTTTCTTGCAGGGTGATTAACCAAATCAAAACAAGGTATGGTTATGAAGGAAGAAAGTAGGGGGAATGAAGGAATGGCTAGTGTCATGGTTGTAGTTTCCCAGAAACAAACTCTGAAACAAGGATTTGAGTAAAAGTAGATTATTTGGGAGGTTATCCAGGAAATACTTACATGAAAAGGGGGAGCGGAGATGGGCAATGGAAGAAGCCAATGAATGGTAAATTGTTGAAGCCAGCCTCTACTATGGACAATTGGGGTCTAATCATGCTAGAGAATTCTGGGAGACAATGTAGAGCACAAACGTCAGAGTCTTCCTGACCTAGGGTCAGAGAGGTGAGTATTTATATAGGTTAACTCTCACCAGTCATTGGTTGAGGGCTGCTCTGGGGGATATTAACCCCATGGCAGTTTTAGCCTACTTCTCATAGGCTGAGAAAGCTCTGATGGTCAGAGGAAGAGCTTAGGCAAAGTGTTGTCATGTATGTATCAGTTATGACAAGTTATGGGAATAAAGGATCAAGTCAGTGGGCATCCACAGTGCCTGCTTAGGTGAGAAGCCAACAGTATACACTACAATAGATATCTGAAAAATCCTCCAGTGTCAGGCCAAAAATAAAGGACTAGTTAATACAACAGGAGAAGTCAAAGAACTTTAGAGCTATAAATAATCTTAGCAAGTATATAGGATATTTTAATCTACCATTCTATTTTAATTGAGGTCAAAAAACTGAGTTGATGGACTTGGAATCAATGAATGGCAAATTCTGGGATATAAATACTTGTAAGACTAGTAGCAAGAAACAGACTAGTAACCCTGAACAGACTAAACATCTGCTTATGGCACCAGTGAAGTAGGTGTGTTAACTTTGGGGGCAGAATTTGATATTTAATATTTAAAATGTTGATCTTGTCAATGTGGAATCATTTAGAATTTTGTTATCCTTCCTTATTTATGTTTACTTTACAATTTAGAGTTGGATTTATTTTTTAATTCCAGTACATAGGGGGTGGAACATTTAATGTTTATAGGGCTTTGAGTTCCTTCTGAAGTTCCTGACCTGCACTTGAACTGCAGCTCTGGGTTCAACTTCTAGTAAAATCTCACAGCACCAGGCTGCTTCTCACTAGGGAAAAAGTTTAATATTTTGCTCATGCCTGGAAAAGGTTTTCTGTAGTCTACATGAGATGGATCAATTAGTGCTTTCTTTTTTAAAAAATATTTATGTTTTAGTTTTAGTTTTAGGTGGACACAATATCTTTATTTTACATTTATGTGGTGCTGAGGATTGAAATCAGTGCCTCATGTATGCTAGGCAAGCGCTCTACCACTTAGCCACAACCCCAGCTCTCAATTAGTGCTTTCTATTTGCAAGGTCCTTCACTGGGCAAAAAACATGAGAACCAACAGGCACACTCCCCTGCAAAATTATCAAAGATGGTTGGAATGTAGTTCTCAGGGGCAGGCCATCAGCTTAGATGGGTGCCCTCAGTGCTTTCTTCAAAAGTCTTCCTATGCCCAAAGCAATTTTTTTTTTTTTTGCAGGGCTGGGGATTAAACCCAGGGATTTGCTCATGCAAGACAAATTCTCTAGCAGCGAACCACATCTGTGGCCCTTTAAAAATGTTATTTTGAGATAGGGTCTTGTTAAGTTGCCCAGGCTGGCCTTGAACTTGCAAATAGCTGTATTATAGGTGGGCACCAGAGCACCTATATCCAAAGCATTTTAAAACTGTAGTTTCCTTTCCTTGCTTGTGAAATCTTCAAGAGAGACAGCTTTTTTTTTTCCCTGAGGATGAGCAAATCTGAGTTCTTGATCTTCATCCTTTGCTGCAAATTGGGCTGACAAGCCAGCTTCTTATAGGTCCAAACTATCAGATACACAAACAACATAGTGCTCCCCTGGTTAATGGTCACAAGTACATGTTACCAACATGGCTTATTATCATTTGTAGATATAGCCAATACTATAATTAAAAAAAAAACTTTTGCACTCCATGGCATTTTTATTAGTCATGGACCATGAACTTGAAGAAGAATGAGTAGGCTCTTAAACTGCATCCCAAAGCAGTTGTGATCAAAGAGGGGGAATATATGTCTTTAAGTAGAAAGATGTTCCTCACATATTCTCAAACCACAATCATGGTGAAATGCAGGTAGGTTTTGCCAGGAGTTGTGATTTTTGTTACAATTATGGAGATACTTCACCAACTTGATCAATGAGATTTGGACGGTAAACAGCAGTTATATTGATAGCACCCAGAAAAGGTCTGTTTTCTCTCCCTCTGACTGCTCTACCTACCCTCTAGGTGTTTGTAAAACAGAATGAGTCCCAGAGAACCTCCAGTAGTCCTTTGAAAATGTAATTTTTTTCTAAGTGCATTAAATGCAAATGTTGATGTCATCTGTGCTGATGAGATCCTAATAAAAAAAGCACACCACCTATAGTGTAGTGTGGAGATGGCAGCAAACAGAACAACACAAGTAAAATTCCCTTCCAGTTTGTCCTCTAAATCACTGGGTCTTTTAACTAAGGTCTTCCAAACTCAGCTGGTGGGTTTTAAGCTGATTTGTTGGTTGATGGAAGGGAAGACTTTCGAGGTCCCATGCCCACAGTTACTAGTACTTTCTGTTAGTGGGTAATATATTTCCATTAGCCCATACATTCTTCTCCACCCTTGCTATAGTTTGGATTTTGAATTTCCCCCAAAGGCCCATTTGTTAAAGGTTTGGCCCCCAGGGTGGTGTTATTGGGAAGTGGCACAACCTTTAATAGGTAGGGCCTAGTGGAAGGTGCTTAGGTCACTGGGGATATACCCTCAAAGGGGATTGTGGGATGCCAGTCTCTTCCTCTCTTTTGTTTCCTGGTCATGAGATGAGCAGTTTTGCTCCACCATGTGTCCTGCCATGATTTGCTGCCTTACCACAGGTCTAAAACAAAGTGGCCAATCATGGACTGGAAACTTCAAAACTATGAGCTAAAATAAACATTTTCTCTTCATGAGTTAATTGTATCAGGTATTTCATTATAGTAACACAAAACTGATTAACATCCCTCAAGTCAATCAACTTAGATTCTCTCTGAAAAGTTTATTTTTTTTGTACCAGGGATTGAACTCAGGGGCACTCGACCACTGAGCAACATCCCCAGCCCTATTTTATATTTTATTTAGAGACAGTTGCTTAGCATCTCTCTGTTGCTGAGGCTGGCTTTGAACTTGCAATTCTCTTGCCTTAGCCTCCCCAGCCACTGGGATTCAGGCATATACCACTGTACCTAGCTCTGCAGGGGTCCTCTTAGGGGTCCTCTTGAGCAAGATTTAATGGTTTGGGGTCAGCTGTGTCTCCAATGCCATCCTCTGCCCCATAGACTCTGGGAGAGTGAGCTGCATCCACCATAGCAAATTTTTACAACCTATTTTCTGTGAGAATTCTTTGGCATGAATTGGACACCAGGCCATTGTTTCTTCTCTAAATTCTTGGGAATAAATATTTCAAGTGGTCCCTGCAAAAACATTTCATAGATTTGAGGTGAGGTACAGTCATCCCTACCGTCTCCTCTTTGAAGAGTAGGGTTGGGTAGGGGGAAAAAGCTACCTCTGGAGCAATTCTAAAATCCTTCTGAATCTCTAACATCCCAACTCTTTTTTTTTGTGGTGCTTGGGATTGAACCCAGGGCTTTATGCATGCCAGACAAGCACTCTACCAACTGAGCTCTATCCCCAGCCCAACTCTTTTACACCCTCAATGGACATGAACCAGCCAACAAATTTTTGGATTTATCTTGAAATTTTACAATTGACTTTGAGTATGATTTCCATAACTTATTGTTTCAGAAGAACTTTCCATTTAACACCCTGCTCTTTTAGATTCCTTGGAACTTGGGGAAAATGTTTTTTGTTCTTTAAAATAGTCAGAGTTTGCTGTTCTTGGTATGCAGATGCTGGAACAGTTAAGAATAAAGGAGTTCCATTGAGGAATTGCAGCTGTGTAAGGAAAAGTGAGGAAGGACTGGGCAGAGGAAGCCATCAGACTGTGACCAGATGTTGACCAGTCTAGTGGAGTGCTCAGAGGCAGAGATGGTTCACCCAAGGAAACTTGCATTGGGTGTTCTCTCACTACCTTTAATTATACTATACATCAATTTCATCATTGGCTTTCTCCTCCAAAATAGGGCAGGGACCTTATCTGTTTTGTTCCTTAAATATTACCAGAACCAAGTACACTGTCTTACAAATTATATATGTTCGATAAATATTTTTGAAAGAATAAAGAAATGAATCTGGATTATTTGAAACCCCTCTTCTCTGGTCTCCTTGCTCTTGAATATGGAGAGGGGGCCTTGGATCACCTGGCAGAGTTGTTCACATTGGTCTGGCTGTCGTGTCTCTGCCAACTACTATCTGCTCTTCTGATGGAGTCCCCTGAACCCCCTCATGGTTTTCTTCATAACCTATTGCTTTCCTGCCTCTTAGAGTTAGCTCACAAAGGGATGAATGTGGGGAAGATCACACTTGCTTTTGTTCTTCTCAACACTACCAAACAATATGGATGAGTCTTTTATGAAGGCCCAAGGGTTAAAAAAACATAAGAACTGAAATATTTCCAATATCTGTCCCTATGGTTCAAAGGAAAATATGTCTTTTGTTTTGGGTTAAATTGTGTTCCTTCAAAATTTGTATATTGAACTCTGAACTCACAGCAGCTCAGAACATGACTACATTTGAAAATAGGGTCTTTAAAGAGGTAATTAAGTAAGAGGAGTTTTAGGGTGGGCCTTAATTCAATATGACTGGTGACTTGTAAGAAGAGGTAGTGAGGGTCTTCCCCACACAGGGAAGACCAAGTGAAGACAGTGAGAATACCTACCATATACAAGCTGAGGAAAGAAGCTTTAGAAGAAACCAACCCTGTTGGCACCTTGATCTTGGCCTTCCAGCTTCCAGACCTGTGAGAAAATGCATTTCTGTTGTTTAAGTCACTTGCTCTGTGGTACTTTGTATGGAAGCCCTAGCAGACTAATATGCCCTTCAAATAGGTGAGGCCCTTGTACTCTAAGGGGCATATTACAGTTCCTGGCCATGCTTCTCTGATCTTAGGTCTACCCTTCTGAAAGAAAAGCTTCTTCAGTGCTGCACTCTGTGACTTTCTATTCCCTCTATGGATGCCCTACCAGGGGTTAGTCTTGCTTTTGAATTCTTCCCTTACCAGCTGCCATGTATTCTCTGTGATATGGTAGCAGACAGTAGTGCATTTCTTTAACTCAAGGACTATTTTTGATACAAAGATTTAGAAGGTTGCAGGAGGTTTTGGGCACTCCAAATCCCATACTCACTGAAACCCTTGAGAACTCCTAGTCTGTGTGAGGCATATGCATATTCTTCCAGGTCATCCAGCAGGATACTATGGAGTCATTCACATTTTCCCATACTGTAGCAAAAGGAGCATCAAATGCAAAGTCCCTGTAATAATTTCTCTAGGGCAGATGCTGAGAAGTGGAATTATTGGGGGATGGGATATGAGTATCTTTGATTTTAAAAGGCATTATGAGATTGTTTTCCAAAGTGGTTGCACCAATTTACCCTACCACCAGTATTGTGTTCCACTTCCCTGACATCCTCTCAACCCCTGGTATTCGACATTTTTTTTTTTTTTTTCAAATTGATGAGTGTGAAATGCTGTGTCTTTATTCTTTTTAATTTTCACTGTCCTCAAAACTAGCATATTGAGGGCTAGGCCCGTCCCCTCCCCCAGTGTCTGCAGGTAGGAGGGGGACTGTGAACACCAGCAGAGCGGGCCCAAAGCCTGCTGAGGGGCGGAACCGGCCCCTCCCCCAGTGCCTGCAAGCGAGGCCAACCTGCAACCCATCGGGAGGTTAGGCCCAGCAACCTATGGAGTGACACAGGTGCCCCTGGCGCCTGCTGGGTAGGTGGACCTTTGACCGACCAGCAAAGCAGACCTAGGGCCTGCCAGCATGGTAGACGGATCACACTAATTGGAGGAGGATCACAGCCACTACCTGCCTTGCAAGGGTGATTTTTCAACTATACAAGAGCAATATAAATAAATAGAGGGGGAAAATATCAAAGACACAACAATTTCACCAAGCAGAAAGAAACGCCAGCAGTATGAAACGACAAGGAAAGAAAGGACCACAGGCAATGCAGGTCAACTCAACTTTAGAAGAGGTAATAGCTGCAACAGATGGAATGTCAGATAGAGAGCTCAGGACATACATGCTTCAGATGATCTGGAGTCTCAAGGAAGACATGAGACAGCAAAATCAGACAATGAAAGATCACATTGACAAACAAATCCAGGAAGTAAAAGATCAATTTCACAGGGAGATAGAGGTAATAAAAAACAAACAAATAGAAATACTAGAAATGCAGGAAACAATAAACCAACTTAAAAACTCAATTGAGAATACTACCAGCAGAGTGGATCACTTAGAAGATAGAACATCAGACAATGAAGACAGAGTATTTCAACTTGAAAAGAACATAGATAGCTCAGCAAGTCTACTAAGAAACCATGAGCAGAACATTCAAGAGCTATGGGATAATATCAAAAGACCAAACTTAAGAGTCATTGGGATACAGGAAGGCACAGAGCTCCAAACCAAAGGATTAAGCAATCTATTCAGTGAAATAATACAAGAAAACTTCCCAGACTTGAAGAATGAGACAGAATCCCAAATCCTAGAAGCCTACAGGATGCCGAATGTGCAAAATCATAAGAGATCCACACCTAGACACATTATAATGAAGATGTCCAACATACAGAATAAGGAGAGAATTTTAAAAGCTACAAGGGAAAGGAAGCAGATTACATTTAGGGGTAAACCAATCAGGATAACAGCTGATCTCTCAACACAGACTCTGAAAGCTAGAAGATCCTGGAATAACATATTTCAAACACTAACAGAAAATGGGTTCCAACCAAGAATTGTGTATCCAGCAAAATTAAGCTTCAGGTTAGAAGATGAAATTAAAACCTTCCACGATAAACAAAAGTTAAAAGAATTCGCAGCTAGAAAACCATCTCTTCAAAAAATCCTTGGCAAAACATTACAGGAAGAGGAAATGGAAAATAACATTGAAAACCAACAATGGGAGGTAGGACAGTAAAGGGGGGAAAGTAGTCAAAGAGGATAACAAATCAGGTTTAGTAACATCAATAAACAAACATGGATAGAAGAACAAACCATATCTCAATAATAACCCTAAATGTTAATGGCTTAAACTCACCAATTAAGAGACACAGGCTAGTAGAATGGATCAAAAAACAAGACCCAACAATATGCTGTCTACAGGAGACGCATTTGATAGGAAAAGATATACATAGACTGAAGGTGAAAGGTTGGGAAAAATCATATCACTCATATGGACCACGGAAACAAGCAGGAGTGTCCATACTCATATCTAATAAAATAGATTTCAAGCCAAAGCTAATCAAAAGGGATATAGAAGGACACTTCATACTGCTCAAGGGAACCATACACCAAGACATAACAATCATAAATATATATGCCCCAAATAATGGTGCAGCTGTGTTCATCAAGCAAACTCTTCTCAAGTTCAAGAGTCTAATAGACCAACATACAATAATCATGGGAGACTTCAACACACCTCTCTCACCACTGGACAGATCTTCCAAACAAAAGTTAAATAAGGAAACTATAGAACTCAATAACACAATTAACAACCTAGACTTAATTGACATATATAGACTATACCACCCAACATCAAGTAGCTACACTTTTTTCTCAGCAGCACATGGAACCTTCTCAAAAATAGACCATATACTATGTCACAGGGCAACTCTTAGACAATACAAAGAGGTAGAAACAATACCATGCATCTTGTCTGATCATAATGGAATGAAACTGAAAATCAATGATAAAAGAAGAAAGGAAAAATCAAACATCACCTGGAGAATGAACAATAGGTTGCTGAGTGATCAATGGGTTTTAGAAGACATCAAGGAGGAAATTAAAAAATTCCTAGAGTTAAATGAAAACACAGACACAACATATCGGAATCTATGGGACACATTGAAAGCAGTTCTAAGAGGAAAATTCATTGCTTGGAGTTCATTCCTCAAAAAAAGAAAAAACCAACAAATAAATGATCTCATACTTCATCTCAAAATCCTAGAAAAAGAAGAGCAAAACAATAGCAAAAGAAGTAGAAGGCAAGAAATAATTAAAATCAGAGCTGAAATTAATGAAATTGAAACAAAAGAAACAATTGAAAAAATTGACAAAACTAAAAGCTGGTTCTTTGAAAAAAATAAATAAAATTGACAGACCCTTAGCCATGCTAACGAAGAGAAGAAGAGAGAGAACCCAAATTACTAGCATACGGGATGAAAAAGGCAATATCACAACAGACATTTCAGAAATACAGAAGATAATCAGAAATTACTTTGAATCCTTATACTCCAATAAAATAGAAGATAGTGAAGGCATAGATAAATTCCTTGAGTCTTATGATCTGCCCAGATTGAGCCAGGAAGATATAGACAACCTAAACAGACCAATAACAATAGAGGAAATAGAAGAAACCATCAAAAGACTACCAACTAAGAAAAGCCCAGGACCGGATGGGTATACAGCAGAGTTTTACAAAACCTTTAAAGAGGAACTAACACCAATACTTTTCAAGCTATTTCAGGAAATAGAAAAAGAGGGAGAACTTCCAAATTCGTTCTACGAGGCCAACATCACCCTGATTCCGAAACCAAACAAAGACACTTCAAAGAAAGAAAACTACAGACCAATATCTCTAATGAACCTTGATGCAAAAATCCTCAATAAAATTCTGGCGAATCGGATTCAAATACATATCAAAAAAATTATACACCATGATCAAGTAGGATTCATCCCTGGTATGCAAGGTTGGTTCAATATACGGAAATCAATAAATGTTATCCACCACATCAATAGACTTAAAAATAAGAACCATATGATCATCTCGATAGATGCAGAAAAAGCATTCGACAAAGTACAGCATCCCTTTATGTTCAAAACTCTAGAAAAATTAGGGATAACTGGATCATACCTCAACATTGTAAAAGCAATCTATGATAAGCCACAGGCCAGCATCATTCTGAATGGAGAAAAATTGAAGGCATTCCCTCTAAGATCTGGTACAAGACAGGGATGCCCTCTCTCACCACTTCTGTTCAACATAGTCCTCGAAACACTGGCCAGAGCAATTAGGCAGACGAAAGAAATTAAAGGCATAAAAATAGGAAAAGAAGAACTTAAATTATCACTATTTGCAGATGATATGATTCTATACCTAGCAGACCCAAAAGGGTCTACAAAGAAGCTATTAGAGCTAATAAATGAATTCAGCAAAGTGGCAGGATATAAGATCAACACGCATAAATCAAAGGCATTCCTGTATATCAGCGACAAATCCTCTGAAACGGAAATGAGGACAACTACTCCATTCACAATATCCCCCCAAAAAATAAAATACTTGGGAATCAACCTAACAAAAGAGGTGAAAGATTTATACAATGAAATTACAGAACCCTAAAGAAAGACATAGAAGAAGACCTTAGAAGATGGAAAAATATACCCTGCTCATGGATAGGCAGAACTAACATCATCAAAATGGCGATATTGCCAAAAGTCCTATATAAGTTCAATGCAATGCCAATCAAAATCCCAACAGCATATCTTGTAGAAATCGATAAAAGAATCATGAAATTCATATGGAATAATAAAAGACCCAGAATAGCAAAAACAATACTAAGCAGGAAGTGTGAATCAGGCGGTATAGTGATACCAGACTTCAAACTATACTACAGAGCAATAGTAACAAAAACAGCATGGTACTGGTACCAAAACAGGCGGGTGGACCAATGGTACAGAATAGAGGACACAGTAACCAATCCACAAAACTACAACTATCTTATTTTTGATAAAGGGGCTAAAAGCATGCAATGGAGGAAGGATAGCATCTTCAACAAATGGTGCTGGGAAAACTGGAAATCCATTTGCACCAAAATGAATCTGAATCCCTATCTCTCGCCGTGCACAAAAGTTAACTCAAAATGGATCAAGGAGCTTGATATTAAATCAGAGACATGGCATCTGATAGAAGAAAAAGTTGGTTATGATCTACACGCTGTGGGATCGGGCTCCAAATTCCTCAATAGGACACCCATAGCGCTAGAGTTAACAAATAGAATCAACAAATGGGACTTACTCAAACTAAAAAGTTTTTTCTCAGCAAAAGAAACAATAAGAGAGATAAACAGGGAGCCTACATCCTGGGAACAAATCTTTACTCCACACACTTCAGATAGAGCCCTAATAACCAGAATATACAAAGAACTCAAAAAATTAGACAATAAGATAACAAATAACCCAATCAATAAATGGGCCAAGGACCTGAACAGACACTTCTCAGAGGAGGACATACAATCAATCAACAAGTACATGAAAAAATGCTCACCATCGCTAGCAGTCAGAGAAATGCAAATCAAAACTACCCTAAGATACCATCTCACTCCAGTAAGACTGGCAGCCATTAGGAAGTCAAACAACAATAAGTGCTGGAGAGGATGCGGGGAAAAGGGCACTCTTGTTCATTGCTGGTGGGACTGCAAATTGGTGCAGCCAATTTGGAAAGCAGTATGGAGATTTCTTGGAAAGCTGGGAATGGAACCACCATTTGACCCAGCTATTCCCCTTCTCGGTCTATTCCCTAAAGCCCTAACAAGAGCATGCTACAGGGACACTGCTACATCGATGTTCATAGCAGCTCAATTCACGATAGCAAGACTGTGGAACCAGCCTAGATGCCCTTCAATAGATGAATGGATAAAAAAAAATGTGGCATTTATATACTATGGAGTATTACTCTGCATTAAAAAATGACAAAATCATAGAATTTGGAGGGAAATGGATGGCATTAGAGCAGATTATGCTAAGTGAAGCTAGTCAATCTTTAAAAATCAAATACCAAATGACTCCTTTGATATAAGGGGAGTAAACAAGGACAGGGTAGGGACGAAGAGCTTGAGAAGAAGATTTACATTAAACAGGGATGAGAGGTGGGAGGGAAAGGGAGTGAGAAGGGAAATTGCATGGAAATGGAAGGCGATCCTCAGGGTTATACAAAATGTCATATAAGAGGAAAGGAGGGGCAAGACAAGATAATACAAATGGAAGTAATGATTTACAGTAGAAGGGGTAGAGAGAGAAAAGGGGAGGGGAGGGGAGGGGAGGGGGGATAGTAGAGAATAGGACAGACAGCAGAATACATCAGACACTAGAAAGGCAATATGTCAATCAATGGAAGGGTAACTGATGTGATACAGCAATTTGTATACGGGGTAAAAGCGGGAGTTCATAATCCACGTGAATCAACCGTGTAATATGATGTATTAAGAACTATGTAATGTTATGAACGACCAATAAAAAAAAAAAGAAAAAAAAACTAGCATATTGAAAAGTCTTCTTATGTGTTCTTTTGACCATTTTTATGTTTGGGATATGAACCCTTTTTTAGATATGTGGGCTGCAAATATCTTTTACTGGGATTTATATTTTCACTATGTTTATTGTGACTTTTATAATTTTCTGATTTTTTTGTTTCTCCTTTTATGTCATTATCAAGAATGCATTACTTGCCCTAAAGTCATAAGTATGTTCTCCTATGTTTTCTTTTAAAAATTGAAAGTTTCACTTTTCACACTTAGGTATTTAATCCATACAGAATAAATTTTTGCGTTGAGAGCTATTACTATTTTTGTATAAAAATAGTGGATTATCCCAGTATCATTTATTGAATTCTTGCTTCATACATCTGTATAACCCAAACCTCTCCTAAGATATAGTATATTGGGGCTGCGGTGTTGTTCCACTGGTGGACCACATGTTTAGCATATGCGAAGCCCTGGGTACAATCCCCAGCATCAAACGACACCAAGAAAAACTTACAGAATATTATCATAAGCCAGAAAACTCCCTTATGCCTCTTCTTAGTACCCACTTGGCAAAACCACTCATCACTTTTTTGATCATAAAAAACTTTATTTACATGGAATCAAGTACTATACATTCTTTCATTCAGTGTGATGTTCCTGAGATTTATGTTGTTGTATATATCAATTTATTCCATTGTATTACTAAGTAGTATTTTCGGGGATATATTTATTTGAATCTATTGGTTTATGAATTAACCAATGTTTATTTATTGGTTTCTTTGTTTTAGAACTTCTTTTTTAACTTTTGAATTAGTTCTAGATTCACTTGAAGCTGCATAGATGGAACAGAGAAGCCTTGTGAAACCTTCACCCAGTGAAATATCAAAACCAGGAGATTGGCATTAGCACAAGGCATGTGTGTTTATATATATGTGACAGTTTATCTCATGTATAGATTTGTGTAACTACCATAATAATCAACAGACAGAACTATTCTGTCACCACAAGGATCTCCCTTCTCCTCTCCTTTTAGAAATACATTGTCCCTAAACCTTGACACTACTTGCCAGTTTATAGTTTTATCATTTTGAGAGTGTTATATAAATGCAATCATACAGTATGAGGTGTTTGTCATGGGATTTTTTTCTACTCAGCATAATACTCTGGGGTCCATCCAAATTGTGTAAATCAATAGTTTGTTCCTTTATATTGCTGAATAATATTCCATGGCATAGATATACCACAGTTTGTCTAACCACTCACTGTTGAAGGAATTTCGATTGTTTCCAGTTTTGGCTTCATGTATAAAACTGTGGTAAACATTTTTCTGCAGGGTTTTTGTGCAAATATAAATTTCTATTTCTCTAGGATAAATGCCCAGGAGTATATTTCCTGCATTATGCAAAATTGCTTGCTTTGCTTTTTTTGTTATTGTTCTTTTAAGAAACTGCCAAACTGTTTTCCAGAACAACTATATCATTCTACATTTCTATCAGCAGTATATGAGACATCCAGTTTCTCTCAATGCTTTCTAGCATTTGACATTTTCACTATTTTTATTTTAGATGTTTAATTGATGAGTAGTGATATCTCATTATAGTCTTAATTTGAATTTCCTGAAGTTCTGGTGATGTTGAACATCTTTTCATGTGCCTACTTGCCATCTGTATATCCTCTTTGATGAAATATCCCTTCATGTCTTCTGCTCATTTTAAATAATATGTTTTTTTGGAGAACTTTGAGAGTTCACTATATATTCTAGATGTGAGTCCTATGTGAGATATGTGATTCACAAATATTTTCTCCCAATCCGTATCTTGCCTCTTCATCTTCTTAACAAGACCTTTCACAAAGCAAACGCTTTTAATTTTGATGAAGTCCAAGTTATCCTTTTTTTTTCCTTTATGGGTGCTGTTCTTCATATCATGTACAAAAATTCTCACTAAGTACTAGGTTTTGAAGGTTTTCTCTTCTGTTATTTTCTAAAAATTTTATAGTTTTATTCTTTCCCTCCCCCTTATTATAGTTTGCATTTTTGCGGGGGGGTACTGGGGGTTGAACCCAGGAGTGCTCTATAACTGACCTATACTCCTAGCCCTTTTAATTTTTATTTTAAGATATGGTCTTGCTAAATTGCCCAGGCTGGCCTGGAATTTGCCATTCTCCTGCTTCAGCCTCCTAAGTCCCTGAGATTACAGGTCTGAACCACCACAACTTGGTTTGGGTTTGTATTTAAATGTGTTAAATTTTGTATAAAACATGAGGTTTAAGTTTAGGTTCATATTTTTGCCCACAGATACCCAATTGTTCCATAATTATTTGTTAAAAATGATGATCTTCCATTGAATTGCTTTTATGTCTTTGTTAAAAATCAATTGTCTAGACTTACAGGAGTCTGATTCCCTCTTTTGTTCCATTGATCTATGTTCTAGATATCTATCCTTCTGCCAACCACACAGTCTTGACTACTGTAGCCATATAATGTCTTGAAATTAGAGAGCATTCTTCTTTTCCAAGTTTGTTTTTTTGCTATTCTAGAACTTTTGTATTTCCACATAATTAAGGTTATTTTTGTCTGTAACTATAACATAATCTTGTTGGGATTGTGATAGAAATTACATTAGATCTACCTATGCATTAAATTGAAGATAATTGACCTTTTCACTATGTAGACTCTTCCAATTCATGAACACAGCATGCCATTCCATTTATTTGATCTTTGATTTCTTTCATTATTATTTGACAGTTTTCAGCATACAACTCTATACATTTTGTTAGATTTACACCTAGGTATTTTCACTCTTTTTGAGTAAATGGCACTATGTTTTTAATTTTGGTGTTCATAGGTGCATTGATAATATATAAAAATACAATTGAGTTTTGTATGTTGATCTTGTATCCTGTGACCTTGTTGAACTGACTAATTTGTTCTAAGTGATTTTTAAAAATAGATTCCTTGGGGTTTTCTGTGCAGGCTATTATATCACTGGTAATTAGGGAGTATTATTTTTTCTTTTACACTCTGTATGCCTTTTGTTTCCTTTTCTTGCCTTACTATGCTGCTTGGGTTCCCAGTAATATGTTGAACAAAAGTGATATATGAGCAGACATCTTGCCATGTGTATTTCCTATGGAGACTGTGACAAATTACCACAAATTTGTTTGCTTAGAACAACAGAAATCTATTCTTGGATGCAGTGGTGTGTGCCTGTAGTCCCAGCTACTTGAGACACTAAGGCAGAATGATCACTTGAACCCAGGGGTTCAAACAGTCTGGATAATTTAGACCTTGCCTCAAAAAGCAAGCAAGCAAACAAACAAAATAACAAAGAAAGAGGAGGAGAAATCAATTCTCTTATTGTTTTGGAGACCAGAACTATGAAATGAGTTTCACTAAATCAAAATTAAAACCTGTCAGCAGGGCTGTGCTGCCTCTGGAGATCCCAGGGACTATCTTTTCCTTGCTTCTTCTAGTTTATGGTGACTACTGGCCTTTTTTGGCTTATGTCCACAACACTAGAATCTTTAAGGTATAAATCTTTTTAATTTTTCTCTGCTAGATCTTCATTTCACCTTCTCTTCTGTGTGTCTTATTGAAACTGTCTCTGCTTCCCTCTTATAAGGATGCACACAATTGACTTTAGGGAATACTAGATAATCCAGGATAATCTCCCCATCCCGAGATCCTTAATCACATTTTCAAAGTCTTTGTCATATAAGATGACATTTATAAGTTCTGAAGATTAGAACGTGACATTTTTGGGAGCTACCACTCAACCCAGAGTCTTTGCTCTGGGCCTCAAATGTTCATTCATGTCCATTCTACAGGCAAAATACATTTACCCACCTCAATGTCCTTAATGCTTTAACCTATAACATCATTAAATGAAAATCTAAAATCTCATCCAATTATTATCACCTCAAAAGAACCAAATCTCATCATCTAAATATCTAAATTAGGTATGGGTGAGACTCTGGGTATGATCTATCCTGGGGCAAATTTTTTTTTCTATCTGTGGACCTGTGAAGCTAAAGAACAAATGATCTGATCCCCAAATACAATGATAGGAGAAGCATAGTATAACAGTTACAGATATTCTCATTTCAAAAGGGAAGGGGTAAATGAAGGAAGAAAGAGGCTGCTTGTCCTAAGTTGTTTCAAAATTAAGTAAGGTACATTGCTTTAAATTTTCAAGCCTAGGAATAACACTCTGTGGTATGATCCTGTACTCCTTCAGAAGGAAATGAGGATGGTTTATCTTCTTTCTGAATTTCAAGTCTTCTTAATTTTATGTGCGTGTAGACATTTAATTTTATATACACATACACAGATATTAACATATATATGTATATATGTGTGTATGTATATATATATATATATATATATATATATATATATATATGATTTTCAAGGTTTTCAGAGAGAATAAGAAAAAAGGTGTTTATCTCCCTGAAAATGGAATCATGTTTATTGTTTTTTGTTAAAGCATCATAACCTTGCCCATCAGTGTTTTTTAAAAGAAATTTTTTTACTTGTAGATGGACACAATATCTTTATTTTTATTTATTTATTTTTATGTGGTGCTGAGGTTTGACCCCAGGGCCTCACACACGCAAGGCAAGTACTCTACCACTGAGCTACAACCCAAGGCCATCTTTATTGTTGTAAAAGAAAATAAAAGTCTTTAAGGCATATGAAATGTATTTGGCCTTGTATTATAGTCAAGTCAGCCTGGATTTGAAACTTTGCTTTATCATTAACCAGAGGTATAACTCAGTCTAATATTTTAACTTCCATGGGACTCAGTTTCATCAACTATAAAATGAGAATAACAATATATATTTGATAAGGAGTTTTTGAGAATGTCAGAAATATATGTACTTATAATGTCTATAATACTGTAAGTATTCAATAAATGGGAACAAATATTGTTATTATTTCAAAATAACTAGCTAATTTGTCAGACTCTTCAACGATAGTCATTTATAAATATGTAATTCTACTTTCATCATGGATCTTATACTAGAAAGTTTCAGAATCACTGACAAATTTTTGGTAATAAGTGTATCTATATTTGCATTGGATCACACTGTTCTAATTATTGTAGTCTTAAAATATACTTTAATATATGGAAAGATAAATAATCTAACACTACTCTTCTGTTTAATTAGCTTTATAATGTCAGTATTTTTCTTTCTCCCTTTGGTTTTTGTATTGTTTTCTACTTATTTTGTTAGATGTTCTTTAAATATTGTTTTGAAAAATTCAAAGCTAAATCCCCTTGAGCTTTCAGTTGGAGTTCTTTTAACCTTTGAATTGTAATTACTTAACTGGGGAGAAGAGTTGACATATATATTATAGGAAAATGATAACTTTTCCTTGCCCTCAAAATACTATTTGTCTGGATGCTGGGTGTGGTAGAACGCCTCTAGTTGCAGCTACTCAGGAAGTATGTTACCTATATACTACCAGCTCTTCAGGTAGTATATAGGTAACATATATATGTTATATATATAACATATATAACATATATATGTTAGGAGGTGGGAGGTGGGAGGATCAGCAGAGCTGAAGACTTCTAGGACAGCCTGGGCAAATCAGAGAGATCCCATCTCGAAAGACAAAAACAAGGCCGATTAACGATAAAGGTATCCAGGGCTAAGAATGTGGCTCAGCAGTAGAGAATTTACCTAGCATGTGACAGGCACTGGAAAAAAAAGGAAAGCAACTGAGAAAAGACAATGACTCCCTTTCCATTGTAAAATTGTAAACTATTATCCATACAGTTTTTGGAATTTTTATGGAATTGCTTAGATTTCTATTAAGTTTATTCCTGCTTATTTTACATTTTAATGATTATCATGTTTTTGGAATTTTCCCATTCTATCAACAAATTTATCACTGTAGAGTTTCTTTGTAAAGGGTCACCCTGCACAATTTGTTTATTAGTTTGAACAGTATTTTTCAAATTGATTTTATAGAGTTTCCAGATATATCAGCATATATTGACAAATTGGTCCCTTCCTTTCCAGTAATTACAGCTCTTGTTTTCTGTATTATTGATTGGGTCACAGTTCCTCAAGTCATGTTGAAATTATCAATAGCTGAACACTTGGGAGGTTGAGGCAGGAAGATAGCTTGAGCCCAGGAGTTCAAGTCCACCCTGGATACTATAGCAACACACTATCTCAAAACAAACAAACAAAAAACAAATAAGCAAAATTAACAATGGATAGTAAACATTATTGTTTTGTTTCTCCTATTTTGTAGGAATACCTCCTATTTTTGTTGAGGATAAAGTTAATTAATTTAAGGTTTTAGAAAAGTATTTATGCTATATAATGGTTGTCAGGGTTTTTTCAGATCGTACACTTCCTTGAGAACCTGATGATAGTGTTACAATTTTTATTACTAGAAAATACTTGTGGACATACATGCTCAATTTTGTATACAGTTTCATCAGATCACAGCCCCGATGAACTATTTTTATTATCCATGGACCCCTAGAACCCTACATTATATATAAATAACAGAAAGGCTGATAGAGTAGAAGGAAGGAAATATAGGGAGGGAGGAGAGGATGGAAAGTACTGGGGACTGAATTATAGCAAATTGTTTTCCAGAATTTTATAATTATGTCAAAATGAATTCTAATGTTATAAAAAAAAAGAAATAAAAACTTCTGATATCAAGAAATATTTTTATTCTTAGTTTTTCAGGATAGTGATATTTCAAACCATGAATTGGATTGAAATTAATTAAAACACTTTTAAAACACTCTTAGTAGTGATGTTTTCTGATTTAACCTATTGATGTGACACATGCTATTTATAAATTTCCTACTATCAATTAAATCTTGTGGACTTGGAATAAACTCTAATTAGGTATGGGTGCAGTAAATTATTATTTTAATATTCTGTCACATTTGGGTTTATATGTTATTTATGCTTTTTAGCTCTCTTTTTAAGTGCTAATGTCCTATGTCTATAGAATTTTAGTTATTCATGTCTAGTGTCAAATTTATTTTAGTTACATAATACAAACTGTGTAGGTTTCTGACTTTTGTTTTTTTTCCTGCAACAATTTATGAAGCATTAGAAATTAGCTTACTGAAAGAACTCAGTGGTAAGACTATTTGGTCCTCCATTCTTCCTTTGGAGGTATTTCCTTGAGAACTCTTTTCTTTATTGTTGGTCTGTTAGGGTTTTCTCTTCCTTCTTTATATTTTTCAAAAAATTCTCCATGTCAGCAAGATTGTCAAACCCACATATCTGCTACTTCTATTTGTGTTATCTTTAAAAAATTTTAACAACAATGTTTTGCTTATTTTTCAAGAACAATTCTATTGTCCTTACTTTTATTTAATTTATTTATGATCTTCTATTATTTTTATACTCCTGATTTCCCTCAGGTTGTTTTGTTATCTTCTGATAAACTTTTCAAATTAATCTTTTTTTTTATGGTGTTGCTGATGGAACCCAGGACCTCACATGTGTGAGGCAGATACTTTACCACTAAGCTATACCCCAGCCTCAACCGAATCTTTAATTAGTATTTTAAAAATGTTTTTAAAATAATAAAACATGTTAAGGCTATCAATTTACATTTGAGGGTATTTTAACCCTATTCTATAAAGTCCAAGATGCAACATTGTCATTTTCACTCTTTTCAAATATGCATATAATTGTTCTTATTTTTTCTTTAGCCCAGTGACTACATAGAAAGGGGTACAAGCTATTAGTTGATACAGATTGAATACTGATATCTATTTCTTTCCACTTTGGAATTTTTCAGAGACATAATACAGTAATTGTACCTTGTGAATTTCCAGGCAGGTAATGCATATGTAGCATTTCCTACAATTATTGCCCATCTAACTCCTTTTTCTGTGGAACATTTAATCACATTTTGTATAATATTAGGGTCAGAGATCTGAAAGCATTGCTCCAGAATAATGTTTTCAAATAATAGAAAGTGACCCATTAATTATGCATTGTAAAATCAGTCTAGGTAGTGGTTAGCTTAAAAGAAAAAAACTACATGGGAGAGTCTGTAGTCTATAGTCACTCTACTGTATAGAATAATGCCAAAACTTATTTCTCCTATCTATTAGTGACTTTGTACCCATTGACCAATCTCTCTCTATCTCTTTCCTCTCTGCTCCCTTCCCAGCCTCTGATAACTACCTCTCTACTTCCATGAGATCAACTTTTGTTAGATTCCATAAATGAGTGAGAATATTTGGCATTTTTCTTTCATTGCCTGGCTGATTTCACTTAACATAATGGCCTTTAAACTTGTCCATGTTGCTGAAAAATGACAGGTTTTTCTTTTTTATGACTGAGTAGTAATCCATTATGTATACATGCCATATTTTCTTTTTACATTCATCTGTTGATGGATACTTAAGTTCTTTTTCTTCTTGGCTATTTTAAATAGTGCTACAATGAACAAAGAAATGCAGATGTCTCTTTGACATACTGATTCAATTTGCTTTGGATATATAATGTATTGTATGTTTCAAGATAATTAGAAGAAAGGATTTTGAGTGTTACCACAAAGAAATGGTAAATTTTTGAGGTGATGAGTTAATAACAAGAATCAACAAATGGGACTTACTTAAACTAAAAAGTTTTTTCTCAGCAAGAGAAACAATAAGAGAGGTAAACAGGGAGCCTACATCCTGGGAACAAATTTTTACTCCTCACACTTCAAATAGAGCCCTAATATCCAGAGAATACAAAGAACTCAAAAAATTAAACAATAGGATATGTTAAATTACTGTTGTTTGATCATTATGCAGTGTATACATAGATCAAAAAATCACAATTTACCCCATAAAGATGTACAATTATTATATGTCAATTAAAATAAACTCTAACAAAAGAGAAAAAGTTAGTCCCCTTATGTTCTGGGCAAAAATCTTTCATCAGACACATTGTTCCTTAATTTTGTCTTGTCCATTATTTATTTGGGGGTGTTTAATATTATATTTCATAAAATCATGTGGCATTAACTTGATATGTCTTAGCAGTATTATCTTCTGAAACATTTGTATGCATGGGTCATAATGTAAAATGTATTTGTTACTCAAGGCTTTGGTTTAAAAAGTTGAAAAACACAGTTCTAGGATATTAGCCTAAAAGCATTGCAGACAGTTGTGAGGATGAAATGACATGATTCAGGGAAAGTGCCAAGAGATGAACAATATGTAACTGTTGTTAAGGTTGATCATAGATTATTCCAAGCTCAGTGCACACTGAAAAGTCAGGCCCTTCAAAACGCAGGAGAAAAGTACCAAAATGTAAAGCTGCTTCTTTCCTTCCGTGGTATGTCTCCACCTGTCCTGTTACTTTTCTTTGCTATTTAATGCTGGTTCTTGGTTGGGCACGTATCCTGTGGTGAATTGATCAGCTTCCACCAGCTGCTAGACTGACCTGCAGTGTGGCAGGGATGGGCAAATGCATACAGGAACCTCCTTTTCCAATGGGCCCACTGATGCACCCACCTCTCAGTGGATAAAAAAGAGAATCCCTTAATGGACCTCTATGCCTACCTTGCTGGGTATGTGGATGGGGGTGAGTGAGAGGCACGGGCCCCCACAGAGTCATTCACTAATGTGCAATGGAGCTGTCACCCTTGGCAAGGGCAGCAGTTGTCATGCCCCATCAGAGATACCCCAGGGTACACACACCTGCCTCTGCACCTGCAATGAGGCCTCTACTGTTGGCAGAGTACAGGAAGGAGTGATCCTGGGAAGGGCATGGGAGGCAGCCAGAAACTATGGGGAGAGGCAATAACAAGAGGCTCCAAGTCTCAGGATCATGTTTTATTGTCGTATCCTATAAACACCAATTCAAAGATAAAATGAAGAATGTCAAGTTGATGACTAGAGAGTATTAAAAGCTCATGGTTCCATAAGACCACTCCTAGGTTTGATGATTCACTAAAAGGCCTCACAGTACTTTGTGTATAGTCATACCCATGATTTATTATAGTGAGAATACAGAGCAAAATCATCAAAGGTAATAAGCACATGGGACGAAGTCCAGGGGAGACCAGGTGCAGTTTTCCAAGAATCCTCTCCCAGTAGAGTCACAACGAGTTGTGACAACACACATGAAATGTTACCAACCATGAAAGCTTGATAGTGATTAATCACCTAGGATTTTTATTGGGGATGGTCACGTAGGAACCTCCTGTCTGGCATATGTCCAAATTCCAGACTCTCAGAAGAAAAGCAGGTGTTCATCATAAAGCACATTGCTCATATAAACTGTCTAGCCACAGTGAACATTCTTATCAGTGAGGGAAGGGTGGGAACCATCCCCAAATCCAAGTTTCAAGATACAAGCCAAGGGCCAACCTTGAAGGCAGAATTTTCCAAGGCTGAGTAGTCAGGCTTGTAGTGCTTTTCCACACATGGCCTTTCAAAATGGAAGGCCCTGTGCACCTGCAGTAGATACATGCCTGTGGAGTTGGCCTTGGTTGTTGTTGCTGTAATGAAGTCCTGTTATGGGAAGAGGCTCAAAAGAGCAGGGAGTGCATTATGTGGACACACAAAGGAGCCTTGAAGCCTTCAGGATCAGTGGCTGTGAGGCCAGGGAGCTTTGGTTTCATGTTCTGCCCCTTACCTGTCAGTCATACCCTTCTTAGCTTTACCCCTGCCAACTCCCACTGTTGTCATGGGAAGAGGCAAGATAAATTACATTTTAAAAATCAAAATGATGTGAATTTCATGTATCTTGAGATTAAGTAGACATCAGTTTTATTTGGTGTATGTGTCCTTTGTTAGCTCTACTAAGAAATTCATCTTCTAAGTTTTAAAGGAAATAAATAGCTGAGAGAGTTATATGTATGTTAGTTAACCATTGCTGGATAACAAACCATTCCAAAACAGTGGCTGAGCACACTCACACTCATGAGTCTGTGGGCAGGGTTCAGCAGGGAAGTTCTGTTAGCTTCAACCAAATGAATATAGACTCACTTATACATGTACAGTTGACTTCCCATCAGCTAGTGGCTCTGCTTCTGGGATTGACTGGCAGCAGCTGCAGTCTCAGGGATGATTGGGTTGTGTATCTCTCAGACCTCAGCTTGTCCACGGAGATGCAGGCAAGTTTTCAAGAGAAGTTCCAATATGAAAATGGCTTTCAAGCCAGGCATAGTAGCACATACCTGTAATCCCAGCAGCTTGGGAGGCTGAAACAGGAGGAACACAAGTTCCAAACCAGCCTTAGCAACTTAGCAAGGACCTAACAACTTAGCAAGACCCTGTCTCAAAATAAAAAAATATAAATGGCTGGGGATGTGGCTCAGTGGTTAAGTGCCCTGGGTTCAATCCCCAGTACCAAATAAAATAAAATAAACAAGAAAAGAACATGCTTTTCAAGTCTCTCCTGTGTTGTACATAGTAGTGTCCCATTGGCAAAAGCAAGTCACATGACCAATCCATATTCAACAGATAAGAAAGTAGACTCCATCTCTGAAGTTCAGGATAGTACCTTTAGGGCTATGGATGCTGGGAGGGAAAACATTGGTTGTTTTCTTTCCAATCTGTACATGGTGCTGTTGACTCACTACAATCCTATTTATAGGAAAGAGGAATCAAATAGCAAATTGGATTCCATCCATTGTAGGATTGAGTTCCTAGAGAGTATTAAAAATGACTAGAGAGTATTAGAAGCTAAGTTTTGCAAAAACAGTCATTTTAAGGAAGTATGGATCAAACATAAGAAAAGCAAATACTCATTCTTAGAGCTAAAACAGATAATCTGATAATAGCAAAATATCATCAAAATGCATATCCACAACCATTGACTTACTTTTGAGTATAGGAAAAAATGTGAAACTACAAGTTTGATTTCAAAATTGTCAGGCAGATGTACCAGCAAACCATACTGGAACTCTTATCTCTTTTAACTAACCAAATTTGTGGAAACCATTAACGAGCCTGTTTGTCAGTTCCCTGTCCCTTCCTTTCAGTTGCTATAATTAAACCGTATTGTAGATTGTTATCTCTTCTCACTACTCAGACATTATATAGAGAGCAAAAAAAAATAGCTTTCTTCTTTAAAAAAAAAACAGCTTTAACAAAAGAATCAAAGTCACACAGGGTGTGTGCTCTCCCTTGAGTATTTAAGTTTTTAAAGAGGCTGAACTTCTTATCTCTAAATTTCCCTAGAGAACCTCAATATGGCCTTGAAAACCCCGGCACAGTGAGATTTTGATGCTTTTACGGTCAATGAACTTTACAAATATTTTTTCCAATTTTGTACCTAAGGCCTCTGATTGTTTTTCCTTCTTCCTGCATATTATGTTTATATAGCAACATTAGAAGTCAGGCAAAGACTAGACATTTGCAGAGAAGGAAGAGAGCACTCTGAGGAGAAAGGGTCCCTAACCACTGTCCCCTCCACAGCAGAAAGCATCCTAGAAGGGAACTCTTCACTAGGGTCCTGAGCACCCAGACCTGCAGTTCCTGTGGCCAACTGGAAGTTATGGAGTATTTCCTAGGAGTTGGTGGCCACATTGAACTGAAGGTCAGAAAAAGGATACCATTTCCTAATACACCCACTGTTGAATCCTAGGTGAGGGGATTCACAGGTGCTTTACTTCATTCTTTTGAGTATCAGCTTTGTGGAAGATGTTGTCTTAATCTGCTTGAACTGACATAACGAACTACCCCAAACTTGGTGGATTAAACAATAGACATTTATTTTCTCACACTTTAAATTTTTTTTAAAATTTGTTCTTTTTAGTTATACATGACAATAGAATATATTTTGACATATCATACATACATAAAGTATATTTCCCATTTTTGTGGTTGTACCTGATGTGGAGTTATACTGGCCAAGATTCATATATGAATACACAAAAGTTATGTTCAATTCATTTTACTGTCTTTCCTATTCCCATCCTCCCCTTCCCTTCATTTCCCTTTGTCTAATACAGTGAACTTCTATTCTTCCCTCCTCTCCCACTTATTGTGTTGTGGGAGGCCATCCATGCATGTGATTTGAGTTACCTCCCTGGCTGGGTGAGAGGCGCTTAGATACAGCTGTGTCAGAGCTTTCCCCACCCTTTCCCAGGTCCGAGGGCTTGTCTGTGCAGAGGTGTGTTTGGCCACTGCCCTGAAGACCCAATCATCACCCTGACCTTGGGATGCTGCCCCCCCTTAATCATCATTGGATGGAATTTTCCCTGGAATTTTTTGTTCCCCAATAAAAGTCCACTCCCTGGTGAGTTCTCTCTCTCTCTCTCTCTCTCTCTCTCTCTCTCTCTCTCTCTCTCTCTCTCTCTCTCTCCTCTTAGTAAACCTCGCTACCGCATTAGGTGGCTGGAGGCTAGAGCTAGGAGAAGCTGCCCTGGAGCTGGTTTTAAAGGTAATTAGAGTCTTGTCACTTTAATTTAAAACTCCCTAGCGTTTGCTCACGGTTCGAACCTTCTTTCATAAAGCCAGCGCAGGTCGCAGGCTAGATTGTGTGTTAGCATCTATATATCAGAGAGCACATTTGGCTTTTGGTTTCTTGGGATTGACTTATTCCACTTAGCATGATAGTCTCCAGTTCCATCCATTTACTGGCAAATGCCATAATATCATTCTTATTTATGGCTGAGTAGCATTCCTTTGTGTATATATACCATATCTTCTTTATCCATTTATCTGTTGAAGGGCACCTAGATTGGTTCCATAATTTAGCTATTGTGAATTGAGTTGCTGTAAACATTGATATGGCCACATCACTACAGTATGCTGATTTTCAGTCCTTTGATATACCAAGGAATGGAATAACTGGGTCAAATGATGGTTCAATTCCAAGTTTTCTGAGGAATCTCCATACTGCTTTCCAGGAGTGGTTGCATGAATATGCAGTCCCACCAGCAATGTATGAGTGTGTCTCCCTCCCCCACATCCTGCCAACTTTTACTGTTGCTTGCATTCTTGATAATTGCCATTCTGACTGGAGTGAGATGGAATCTCAGTGTAGTTTTAATTTGCATTTCTCTAATTGCTAAAGATGTTGAACATTTTTTCATATATTTATTGATCAATTGTATCTTTTCTTCTGTGAAGTGTTTGTTCATTTCCTTAGCCCATTTATTGGTTGGGTTATTTGGTTCTTTGTTGTTAAGTTTTTTGAATTCTTTATATATCCTGGAGATTGATGCTCTATCTGAGGTGTAGGTGGGAAAGATTTTTTCCCATTCTATAGGTTCTCTCTCCATTCTTGATCATTTCTTTTCTGTGAAGAAGCTATTTAGTTTGAATCCACCCCATTTATTTATTCTTGATTTTACTTCTTGGGTATTTGGAGTTTGTTGAGGAATTTGGTTGCTAAGCCAGTATGATGGAGATTTTGACCTATTTTTGTTCTACTAGAGACAGGGTCTTTAGTCTAATGCCTAGGTCCTTGACACACTTTGAGTTCAGTTTTGTGCAGGATGAGAGATAGAGGTTTAATTTCATTTTGCTACATATGGATTTTCAGTTTTCCTACTACCATTTGTTAAAAAGGCTATCTTTTCTCCAATGTATGTTTTTGGCACCCTTGTCTAGTATGAGATAACCATTTTCATGTGGGTTTGTCTCTGTGTATTCTGTATTATTGGTCTCTATGTATATGTTGGTGCCAGTACCATACTATTTTTGTTACTATAGCTTTGTAGTATAATTTAAGGTCTGGTATTGTGATGCCTCCTGTTTGATTTTTCTCATTGAGGATTGCTTTGGCTATTCTGGGCCTTTATTTTTCCAAATGAATTTCATAACTGCTTTTTTCTATTTTTGTAAGGAATGATATTAGTATTTTAATAGGAATTGCATTACCATTTGACAATATCAATTCTGCCTATCCAAGAACATGGGAGATCTTTCCATCTTCTAAGTCTTCTTTAATTTCTTTCTTTAGTGTTCTGTAGTTTTCATTGTAGAGGTCTTTCACCTCTTTTGTCAGCTTGAGGCTATTGTGAATGAGATGTTTTTTCTAATTTATCTTTCAGTTGATTCATCACTGATGTATAGGAATGCAATTTATTTATGAGTGTTAATTTTATATCCTGATACTTTGCTGAGTTTGTTTATGAGTTCTAGAAGTTTTCAGGTGAAGTTTTTTGGGTCTTCTAAATGTAGAATTATGTCATTGGCAAACAGAGATAGGTTGAGTTCTTATTGTTTATTAATATCCATTTAATTTCTTTCTTCTGTCTAATTGCTCTGGCTAGAGTTTCAAGGATTATGTTGATAGAAGTAGTGATAGAGGGCATGTCTGTCTTGTTCCAGCTTTTAGATGGAATGCTTTCAAGTTTTCCTCCATTTAGAATGCTGTTGGCCTTGAGTTTAGCGTATATAGCTTTTACAATGTTAATGTATGTTCCTACTATCCTTAGTTTTTCTAGTATTTTGAATGTGAGTGGATGCTGTATTTTGTGAAATGCTTTCATTGCATCTATTGAGATAATCATGTGATTCTTGTCTTTAAATCTATTGATGTGATGAATTATGTTTATTGATTTCCATATGTTGAACTAACCCTGCATCCCTGGAATGAACCCTACTTGATCATGCTGCACTATCTTTTAAATATGTTTTGTATGCAACGTGCTAGCATTTTAATAAGATTTTTTTTTGCATTTATGTTCATCAGGGATATTGGTCTGGAATTTTCTTTCCTTGATGCATCTTTGTCTGTTTTTGGTATCAGGATGATACTAATTTCATCAAATGAGTCTGGAAGAGTTCCCTTGTTTTCTATTTCACAGAATAAGTTAAGAAGGATTGGTGTTAGTTCTTCTTTGAAGGTCTGGTAGAACTAAGTTGAGGATCCATCTATTATTGGGCTTTTCTTTGTTGGTAAGCTTTTGATGGTATCTTTGATTTCATTGCTTGAAATTGATCTGCTTAAATTTTCTATGTTCTCCTGATTCAATCTGTGTAGATCATATGTCTCTAAATTTGTTGACATCTTCAAGATTTTTTATTTTGTTAGAGTACAAATTTTCAAAATAGTTTATGATTTTCACCTATATTTCAGTAGTTTCCATTTTTATATTTTCCTTTTCATCAAGAATTTTAAATATGAGTTTTCTCTCTCTCTTCATTAGCATGGCTAAGGGTTTATAAATATCATTTACTTTTTCAAAGAACAAACTTTTTGTTTTATAAATTTTGGGGATTTTTTGTTTCAATTTCCTTGATTTCTGCTCTGATTTTAATTATTTCCTATCTTTACTGCTTTTGGTGTTCATTTTTTTTTCTTTAGGGCTTTGAGATATAATGTTAGGTTATTCATTTGTTGACTTTTTATTCTTTTACTGAATGAGCTTAATGCAATGACTTCTTAGCACTGACTTCATAGTGTCCCAGTGATTTTGTTATGTTGTATCACTGTTATCATTTACCTCTAAGTATTTTTTATTTCATCCCTGATTTCTTTTGTTAGCCATTGGTCATTCAATAGTGTATTATTTAGTCTCTAGGTGTTAAAGTAGCTTCTATTTTTCAATTTTGTTATTGATTTCTAATTTTATTCCATTATGATCTGATATGATACAAGGTATTTTCTCTGTTTTTTTTTGTATTTGCTGAGAGTTGTTTTGTGGCCTAAGATATGGTCTATTTTAGAGAAGCATCTGTGTGCTGCTGAGAAGAAAGTGCATTCAGTCCTTGATGAATGAAATATTCTATATATGTCTGTTAAGTCTAAATTATTAATTGTATTTTTAGTTCTATGGCTTCTTTATTTAGTTTTTGTTTGGAGGATCTATCCAGTGGGTGAGAGAGGTATGTTAAAGTCACTCAATATTATTGTGTTGTCGTTTATTTGATTCTTGAAATTGAGAATGTTTTTTAAAAATGTATGTAGATGCTCCATTTTTGCAGCATAAATATTTATGATTGTTATGTATTGTTGATGTATAATTCCCTTAAGCAGTATGAAGTGTCCTTCTTTGTCCCTTCTGATTAATTTTGGCTTGAAGTCCACTTTATCTGATATGAGGATAGATACCCCTGTTTGTTTATGAGATCTATGTGAATGATATGTTTTCTCCCATTCTTTTACTTTTAGTACTTTCAGTCTGTGGATGTGTTTGCCTATAAGGTGAATCTCTTATAGACAGAAAATTGATGGGTCTTGTTTTTTAATCCAATCTACTAATCTGTGCCTTTTTATCGAGGAGTTTAGGCCATTTATGTTCAATGTTATTATCGAGAAATGATTTTTAGTCCCTGTCATTTTGACTTATTTCAGTTTTTTAAATTTGAATTAATTTCTACTTTGATTGACTATTCTTGTAGTGTAGTTCCTCCCTTTGCTGGTTTTCAATTGTATTTTTCATTTCTTCTTCATCAAATAACTTGTTGAGTATGTTTTGTATTGCATGCTTTCTAGTTGTGAATTCTTTCATCTTTTGTTTGCAGTGGAAGGTTTTTATTTCATTGTCAATTATTTTTTCTTTTAGAGAAAAAAAGAAATATAGTTCGAATTTATTGAATATTTCATCATCGATTCTGAAGCTTAATTTTGCAAGACATAGTATTCTTGACTGGCATCCATTTTCTTTTAGAGCTTGAAATATATATATATATATATATATTATATATATATATAATATAATATATATATTATATATAATATAATATATATAATATATATATATATATACTCCTTGGTTTGAGTGTCTGGGTTGAGAAATCAGCTAAGATCTGGATTCCCTCTATATATTGCCTATTGTTTTTCTTGGGCAGCCTTTAAAATTCTATCCTTATTTTGTATATTAGGCATTTTCATAATAATGTACCTTGATGTGGGTCTTCTAATTTTCTATGTTTGGGGATCCTGTAAGCCTCCTGTATTTGATTCTCCATTTCATTAATTAGGTTTGGGAAATTTTCTGATATTATTTCATTGAAGAGGTTGTGCATTCATTTGGTTTGTATCTGCAAGCCTTCATCTCTCCCAATAAATCTTAAATTTGGTCTTTTCAAGTTATACTTTATTTCTTGGAGGTTCTGTTTGTTATCTCTTAACATCTTTTCTCTGCTGTCAACTTTATTTTCAAGATTATACATTTGTCTTCATTGCTTGAAACTCTGTCTCCCAAGTGATCTAGTCTATTAGTCATGCTTTCCAATGAATTTTAATTTGTTTTATTGATTCCTTCAGTTCAAGTATTTTTGCTTGATTTTTTTCAGAATCTCTCTTTATTGAATTGATATTTCACTTCTTGTATTTTCTCTATGATTTCACTCCTTACATTGTCCTTTACCTCACAGATCATTTTAACCATGTACATTCTAAATTCCTTCTCTGACATGTCTTCCACTGTGTTGTCAATGGATTCTATTATTAAAGTATCTTGGTTTGTATAGGATGATTTGTTCCCTTGCTTTTTTGTGTTATTTCTGTGTCTACCCACCTACTAGTGTGGATCTGAGGAAGTAGAGTTTCTACCCTGTAGACTTATAGTGTCCCTGAAGGTTTCCAATATTTCACCATTTATGGAGAGACAAATAATAACTACAACAAAGGCAAACAATATACACCATTAAACCAAATATTTCCTGCTATAACATCTACAATGTTAATTGTCACAATAAAAATAAATGTTGTGATAAGTTATTGCTGTCAATAAAAACAGTAAGTTTGCAAAGGGTTTATAATTTTGAATGGTGGACAGGGAGAGAATAGAAATGATATAGGATGTGATGATTGTGAGGGAGGATGAGAGAAGATAGAAGTAAAAAATTAAAAGATGAGTGACAGAGACAACAATAAAGATTGTCAATGGAAGAAAAGAGAGAAAGAGAATCAAAGGGAACAGATAAGTGAGAGAAAAATATATACAAAATAAAAATTTTAAAAAGTAAAAAACAAAAATAACAGAATATAAAAGAAAATTTAAATATACTAAGCAAATATTGTAGTCCTCAAAAAACTGATCCATGAAAAATAACTGGCTTTGAAAATGCTAGAAGAGAAAAAATACAAATATGAATATGTATAGATATCCATGAACAATTAAGGTCACAATTAAACAGAGAAAAGCAAAAAGAGGAAAAAAATCTCAATAAAAAGTTGTTTAAGTTGGAGTTCAAAAGATTCTCAGCTCTCTTCTCACAGTAATAAGTGAAGTCATCTGGAGCATGATGTTCTACCTTCAAATGGAATTGATGGGGTGAGGGAGGTAATCCTGTAGGCAGAAGTCTTGGAGGTGAAGTTTAGGCTTAGGTGGGCTCCAAGGTCTTTGCTGAATGCCAATTGGTCTGAATATTTTAAGTCAGCACACCTCAAGGGCCTAATAATTTCCAGTCCATGCTGGAAGACTGCACCCCTAGGGATCTTGTTTGGGTTCCACTCCTTTGGTGGAAGAGCCAATTCTTTGTCCACTATGTCACCTACAGACCCCACATTTCCTTAGTCTCAGGTTCAGTTTCTAAACTCAATCTCTTCCATCCCCAGGAATTCTAAAATATTTCTGGCCAGGCCAGGTACATCTCTCCCAACAGGTCCTGTAAGCAGGTGGATTGGAGGGGAAGAGGGAGAACCAGGTGGGGTTTGATGACCAATATTCCACTGTGTCAACCTCTCTCCATGTTTGATTTTCTCCTGGTCATGTAGGCACACTCTATGTCATGTGGTACATGTTTGCCAGGCCTATATATCACCAATTTGGGTTTGTCATGAAAAAGCTCCCCTAGCTGCTGTTATTATGGGCCAGGCTATATGGGCAATGACCAAAAGACTCCATTTAACCTGAGATTCAATGTCATGTTAGAAGTGCTTCTCCCATGGGAACACCCTACCTCTGTACCCATCAAGAAAGAGTTGCTTAGCATAGCATGTTTGGCAACACAAAATGGCAATTCTTATACAATGTAAAATTGTTCTCTTTTTGGTTCCCATTTTTCTTGGACAATGTGTCCTGTCAGAGAATGATTGCCTTGACATTAGTAACCATTCTTTAACTTGTACTCAACTAGAGTTGTTTTGACCCATTTCCCCTTCTGCTTATGACTTAGATCTGTAATAGTCTGAACATTTATGTGCCACCCCCATAAAAATATGCATACATTGAAGCTCTAACACCCCATAGTATGATATTTGGAGAATGGGGCCCTTGGGAGATATTAGATATAGATGAGGTCATGAAGTTAGGGCTCTCATGATGGCAGTAATGCCCCTATACATAGCACCCTTATAAGTGGGGACACAATGAGAAGGTGGCTGTGTACAAGCCATTCCTGGGGAGTGTAATCCTCAAATCCCAATCATGCTGACTTCATGATCTTGAACTTCCAGCATTCAAAACTTCGAGGGAGGGGATCAAGATGGAAGATAGAGAAGTTCACCATGCTGACTGCTCTGTGGCATGAAACCAAAAAAGCAGACAGGCAGCTTCTCAGCAAGTGGGTGAACAAAAACAAAAACAATGGGGGTGGGGGGAACCTTACTGGGATTTAATACTGGACGCTCAAAGCAGATCATGGACTCAGGAAATTGGATATGATAAAATAAGGAATAAACCTCCAGTCCTACAGCCGCTGCCTTAGCTGGAGGTACCAACCAGAGTGGTCCCTCCATGAGCAAAGTGGAGGGATAAGGTAATTAAAGGAACCCACATTTTTAAAAGGCATCAGGTGTATCTGGGTATGGAGAGTTTAGAGATCAAGACACTGCCTGACTAAACAGAAAGGCATGCTATACAATATCCTTGTGTAGGAAAGAAACCAAATCTCTCCCAACTGCATGTGGAAGACAGAGGAAGAAACCATTTTGCAGCTGTGTTGTGGGGCCAGTGTTATGGCGAGATTGCAATAAGTCACCAAGTCCATCTTAAAGCAGGAGACGGACCATCTTTATTCACCAGATTGTGGTCTGGATTCACCAGCTGGTAGACCAAGGGGCAGGCTGCAAGTTTTCACCCTTCAACCCCCTTCAGGGGTTTGAGTACACCTTTTATACCCAAAGTGAAGTGACCTGCCACATGATATTGTTTCATATCACCATGTTAAGGAGGTTTGCTGCTCAGCAAAGAGGCTGGAACATAGATTCTCCTCTGGGGTCCAGAACCTGGAGAAAAGGTGCAATCCTTTTCTAGAGAAGCAGCTCTATAAGTAGGTTGACCAACTATCCTGGTTGGCTGGGACTAAGAGGTTTCCTGGGCCCTGCAGCCTTCAGAGCTAAAACCAGGAAAATCCTGGGCCCACTGGAATGAATTGATCATCTCCACTGAGGATTAAGTCTTTCCAGGAAGGCCTGATCAGTGGATTTTCCCAGGAACTGTTTTAAGATATTTTAAGATGCACAAAAGTATATTTATTTGTTTAATGGGAAACATTAAGAATCAGGATTGGAGATCAGGAAAGGGGAGTAATTTAAGGATGTATCTGTGTGCTGATAAAGAGGGGTGGTTGTCACAGGACAGGACCCCTTGCATGCTTCCCACTTCTCAGGTTAGGGTTAGGGGTTTCAGGTACAAAATTTAAGGGGGCATCAAAAACTTCAGCAACCAAGACACATAATATTGTATTGCAATATTTACAAAAAGCAAATTGATACACTCTTACCCATAGACCAGCCTCCTGTTTTTATTAATAAGAAATCAGGAAGGGCCAGAATTAGGATAAGACAAGTGAAACAGAAGTGGGTCCTGTCTTTATTTAAAATATTGATGCATTTTCCATTAAGGAATTTTTGCACTAATTCTGATTTTTAAAAATACTGTATAAAGATGTTATTTATCTTTATTGCTGAGACTTTTGGTGTATTCTTAAATTTCGTGTCTGATGTAAGTGCTTTTCTTGCTTAAGCCTGGTCCCTGCTCTGCTACCAGAGAAAGATCTTAAGGAAATTGATTTCTTTAAGATGGGAAGCTAAGGAGCTGTTTTCCTGTTGTTTTCACAAGTAGCTTGGCGGCATTTTATTTTGCTATCCTTGTAGCTTATTGTGTTTTTAGTGAAAATATGGACTTCTTAAGAATAACATTTCTTTAAGTTTCTACAATAGTTATTTTTGTTTATAAGCAAAAATGAATAGAGGCTATTACGGTATAGTAGAAGTAAGACTGTACTTGGAGGCAGAAAATCCTGGCATAAGTACCCAAACAATCACTTCAACTCTTTGAATCTTGACTTCCTCAATGTTTTTAGCAGCTCAATTTGCAATAGCCAAGTTATGGAACCAGGTGTCCATCAACAGACAGATGAATAAAGAAAATATGGTGTATCTATGCAATGGAGTTTTACTCAGTCCCAAAGAAGAGTAAAATTGTGGCATTTGTTGGTAAATGGATAAAACTGGAGAGCATCATGCTAAGTGAAATAAGTTAGACTCAGAAAATCAAGGGTCAGATGTTTTCTCTCATATAGGGAAGCTAGAGGGGAACAAAAAAGGGATCTCACAAAAATAGTAGGAAGAGTGGAGGAAGGGGACAGAGGGGGAGGGAGGAGAGAAGGAAAAGGGGAAGCATATTGGGGAATTAAATAGACCAAATTATGCTATTTTCATACTCAAATATATCACAAGGAATCCCACTTTTATGTGTAATTATAATGCACCAATTTAAAAACATAGAAAGGACACCAGTAGAGGCTTGACTGTATTGGGAGGAGGTATTAGGAATTGAACACAGGGACACTCTACACTGAGCCACAACCCCAGGTTTTTTAATTTTTTATTTTGAGACAGGGTCTTTTGAAGTTGCTGAGACTGACATTGAACTTAAAATCCTCCTGCCTCTGCCTCCAGAGTCATTGTGATCACAGATATGTACCACTGAGCCTGGCTTGGCTATATTTTTAAAACCTTGCTTCCTCAGCATAGTGGATGCCATTGGTACTCCTCCTAAAGCCATTTGGACTTCTGTTTTTAATGCAGTGTTTCTCTTCCTACCTTTTGCAGCTTTGCCTGAAGATTTGCATCCCTTAGATGACCCTTAGGTAATGGTGGACAGGTGCAGAATTATAAAAGTGCAGCTCTCTTGCTTCCAGGCCTACCAAACTCTGAAGAGCAAATTTGGGTTCATAGCTCCTGCAAGATCAGCTGAGAGAGGCATATCACCTAATCTCACACCCTGCATTGCTTCTTCCCTGCTCTCTTAACATTTTCTCCAGGGAGCACTTCCTTTGCAAATCATTTATACCTAAGTCCTTAACTCAGAGGCTGCTTCTGGAATAAACCCACCATCCAGCAAAACTTAAGGACCTAAACTTAAGAGCCCTGTAGAACTCTATTTTTTTTCAGGCTCTGCCTGTAAAATCAGGTTTCCTTAGCAACTGTACTCATCACTATGGTAACTGAGTTTGATTACCAAGGCATACTAAACTTTCTGAAAAGAGAGAACTGCACTCATTGCTTATCTTGGTGTCTTTTTCCTTCAATTTCCTACTTTTTGTCTCCATGGCAGTTGTGCGTGGGCTTTTAGGCTCTTCACTTCTCTTAAAATGGTTGCTTTCTATGAAACTTGCACAAAGTGAATCAGCCATGCCTTGAATTGCCCAGGAGGCTGAGCTGCATGTGCCCAGACTAGATGCCAGGAGGCAGAGTGTCCATAGATGCTGTTGACCTCTGGATTAAGGCCAAGATGTAAAATAGAACCCTGTGCCTCATGAGACAGTATCTCTGATCATCTCAACCTCATGGTACCAAAGAAAAGGGGAAGTGGTGGACTGGAGCAATTATAGCCCCTAAACTTATGAAGCTTTACCATAATTTTGAAATGATGATTCAATGAGGGATGTGGCTGTTTTTCTAAGACACATACGTAATTTTTTTCAAGTCAAAAGGATACATAGAAAGCAGTTAGCTCTTTGCATACGGTTTTGTTCCCTTTGGTGATAACTGTTTTTGCTTTCTTCTGTATGTCTCTCCCTCTTCAGGACTGACATTGTATGATCTCCTGCCAGCTCAGCAGCCTTGACTGATGGAGAGGCCTGGTGGGTGGGGAGGTGCCCTCTTGCCATTCTGTCCCGCAGCCCACTGGTTTCTCTAGAGAGCAATGTGGGGGTCAGGGCTGAGAGAATGGAGGCACCTTGCTGGTTATATTTTAAAAAAAGCAACTCACAACACAAAACCCCCTATTATTCTAAAAAGCCTTTCTTTTTCCTGTTCTGCTCTCTGTTTCCATGGAAATGGAGCTAGTCACCAGCTGGTAAGTCAATGGCTGCAATGGTTGGATATTGTTCTTTGTTCTCTTATCCATGGAAGAAAAACACCTTGGTTTCTGTTTGTCTTTGTGAACAACAATGTGCTGTCATTGTGAAGTCTCCCGTCAGACACTGTGTCATGAATGGGGCCAAACCAAGGGGAAGGCATATACTTTCAGAAGAAAGACCTTCTTCTTCCTCATTGCAACTGAACATGAATTAATGCATCTGGGGAGCAGATAGGGGTGGGAGCAGAATGGATCCAGTCTTCCTAACCTTCAAGGTTAGCCTGGAGACTCAGTAATGGAAGGGCTTCCTAGGTTGACATCAAGCCTTGGTTGTTTGGTTGGTTGTTCCCTCAGGGAAGAAATAATTTAGACTTCTGAGTTCATATTTAAACAGAGTAGATTTGTGCTGATGTCCTGTTCACAACTGGCACCTCACTCAGATGCCTTCCATTTCTTTTTCCATTGTTGTATTTCCACCCTCCAATTTCTTCAGGCTTTGTTGCTACATGGAAGATTCTTGTGACTTCCAGAGGCTTATCTCTTGGCACGGACATCACCTCAGCTGTACACAAAAGACCCACATTCTAGAAGGTAGGTGTCCTGCCCCATATCTGGAAGGAAGAAATGCTAAACAGAGAAGCTAAGATGAATCTATTACTATTAGATCATACCCTTTTGGCCTGATCATATTTCTACATGACTGTCCATGCATATGCAACGTGAACAGTTCACCTTGGGTCTTTGGATCTTCAGTTTGAAGCCTCCCATGTCACATAAGACTGATTACATGAATTTGCTAAACCTTTCTCTTGTTAACCTGTCTTTTGTTATAGGCGTGCTAGTCATGCCCTTTTTATAATGAGCAGAAAAGAGATCACCCCCACTTTTCACTCATACAATAGTAATTGTGTGCTGGCAAAAGCCCAACAGTAGGCTCTTTAAAACCTCTGATGTCCTGGTTTGTAATATTAAACATTTTCCATGATATAAATTCATCTACCAGGGCTGATTTTAAGCTACCAATGTGACTTTATGGAATAATCACCTCAGGAGAGCCAGCACAAACTGATTCCAATATATAGCTGTATAGAAGCACCTGGGATTTACATCCCCACTCCATCATGACAGGGTAGATAGCCAGTGACAGACAGGTGTGGTAATAAAAAAACCAACTTCCCTGTCCCAAGGTGGCACAAATTCTGCCATGTCATTTGTACTCTAGACTTCCTTTGGGGGATCAGGCTGACTTTGGAACATCACATGAAATTATTCACAACCTTCCCTGGTTGCTTCCCTTTATCTCATCCTGCTTCCTTCACTCCCTTACTGGCTTCTTCTGGGAGCACTTATTAATAAGTCAATTGTACACAAATTTTCATCTCAGGATCTGCTGCTGGAAAAAAATGACCTAAGATAGCTTGTTCTATGTTATACTGTCAAGGTCAGAGAGAAACTTCTCTGAATGGAACCAGTCTTCCTAACCTTCAAGGTTAGCCTGGAGGCTCAGTAATGAAGGTGCTTCCCAGGATTAAAGTTTTACTTAAAAGATGGACACTGATTCAGAGGAATTTTCTGGTTACTGTTGAGACTTATATTAAATGGAATTTCAGGGTTCTGTGTATTAGGAATTATAGGATATAGAGTAAAAAGAGATGATTGTAATCTTTCCTTAATAGTTCTCTAACACTGCTGTCTTTTACAAAATTTATTTTTCCAGCTTTATTGAGCTATAATTGAAAAAATCATATATATATATATTTAAGTGATATAATATGATGTTTTGATACATATACATTCTGAAATGGTTACCACTATCAAGCTAATTAACAGAAAACAATCTCACAGTTACCATTTTTTTGTGTGTGATGAGAACATTTGAGATCAACTCTCCTAATAACTTTCAAGTATACAGTACAGTATTATTAACTACAGTCACCATGCTGTACCTTAGATCACCAGAACATATTCGTCCTGCATAACTGAAACTTTGTACCCTTTGACCAACATCTCCCTCACCCCGCAGGTCTTGGCAGCATCATTCTACTCTCTGCTTCTATGACTTTGACTTTTTTAGATTCTACATAGAAGTGAGATCATGTGATATTTACCTTTCTATGCCTGGCTTATTTCACTTACCATAATGCCCTCCAGTTTCATCCATGTTATTGCAAATGACAGGATTTCCTTCTTTTATAAGCTGAATAATTTTTCATTCAACACACACACACACACACACACACACACACACACCACAGTTTCATATTTTTCTTTATCCAATGATTTCTTGCTGGACATTACTCAAGTTGATTCCATATCTTGGCTATTGTGAATAATGCTGTAATGAACATGGGAATACAGTCTCTTTGCATACTGATTTCATTTGCTTTTGATATATACCCAGAAGCTGGATCATATCGTAGTTCTACTTTTAAGTTTAGGGGGGAACCACCATACTATTTTCAATAATGGCTGTACTGACTGACATTTCCACCAACAATTGGCAAAAGTTCTTTCTTTTGTTATCTTTTGCATTTTGGATGACAGTCATTCTAACAGGTGTGAGGTGATATCTCATTGTGGTTATTATTTGAATTTCCCTTATTATTAGTGATGTTGAGCATTTTTCAGCATTTTTCATATACCCATTGGCTATCCATATACTTTCTTTTGAGAAATGTCTATTTTACTTTTTTAAATATTTTCACCCAAACCACAAGTTATCTCTTCACTCTATTATTTGTTTCTTTGGCTGTGCAAAAGCTTTTCAGTTTGCTACAATCCCATTGATCTATTTTTTTTCTTTTATTGTTTGTACTTTGGGAAGCATCCAGAATATCATTGCAAAGATCAATATCAAGAATATTTCTCAGGCTGGGGTTGTGGCTCAGTGGTAGAGTGCTTCTTAGCATGTGCTAGGCCTTGGGTTCGATCCTCAGCACCACATAAAAAGAAATAAGTAAAATAAAGATTTTTTTAAAAAAAATCTTTCTCATGGGACTGGAGTTATGGCTCAGCAGTAGAGTGCTCACCTAGCATGTGCAAGGCCCTGGGTTCGTTCGTCAGCACCATGTAAAAATAAATAAATAAGTAAAATAAAGTCACTGTGTCGAACTACAACTACAAAAAAAACCTACAAATATATAAAAAAGAATATTTGTCCCTGTTTTTTTTTTCTAGAAGCTTTATAGTGACAGGTTTTACACTTAAGTATTTATTTTGAGTTGCTTTTTTGTATATGGTGTGACAAAAGAGTCTAATTTGGTTCTTCCACATGTGGATGCATACTTTACTCAACAAAATTTATTAAGGAGAGTATTGTGGATTTATTTCTGGACTCTCTATATTGTTTCATTGACTATGTGTTTGTTTTTATGCCATCACCATACTGTTTGGATAGCTGTAAGTTTGTAATATATTTTGAAATCAGGAAATGTGATTATTCTAGCTTTGTTTTTCTCAATCAATATTGCTTTGACTATTTGGGGTCTTTTGTGGTTTCACATGAAAAATGCCTTTGAAGTTATGATAGGATTTCATTGAGTCTGTAGAATGTTTTAGTTGAATTCTGCCAAGTTGAGGAAGCTGTACTTGAGAAAACCAAAGAGTAAGTACCTGGTATGTTAAGAAGCTATATGTGAAGAATATTTATCTGAGTAAAGGGGCTTAGTGAGAATGATAAAAGTAATAATAATAATTATTATTATTATTATCATTTACTGAGAGTTCACTATATTCTAAGTACATGCTTAGTACTCTATTGTTATTATTCAGTGCTATGTTTTCTTAATAAGTATTCATTGTGTACTTAGTATGTACCAGGTACTATTCTAAGCATGAGTAACAGTAGCAGTAAACAAAACAAAGTCTCTGCTTTCCTGGAATACACATTGTGGCTTGGGAGAAATACATGAATGTGTTTATAATACATTAAACAATATGAAGAAAACAAAACAGGGTTGGGGCTGTAGCTCATTGTTTGAGCACCTGCCTCTTATGTGTGAGGCACTGGGTTCGATCCTCAGCACCACATAAAAATAAATAAAGATATTGTGTCCAAGTACAATTAAAAATATTTTAAAAGGAAAACAAAACAGAGAAGCAGTAAGTAGGGTTAGGGGTGTATTAGTTTCCTGGGGCTACATAATAGATTACCACAAACTGGTTAGCTTAAAACAACAGGAATTTGTTCTCTCCAAGTTCTGGAAGCTAGATATCTAAAATTAAAGTATTGACTGGGCCATGATTTCATTGAAAACTTTAGAATAAAATCTATTTCATGCCTTTGTCTTAGTTTCTTGTGTTGTCAACAATTCTTGGTATTCATTGGCTTGTAGATGTATCACTCTAAACTCTGCCTTTGTTGTCTCATGGCATGCTTCCCTGTATGTTTCTGAATCTCTTTTCTTCTTCTTAGCCATATTGAATTATGACTCATTATGATGAATATGACTTCATCTTCTCTTGATTACATCTGCAAAACCTCATTCCAAATAAGGTCATATTCACAGGTACTAAGGGTTAGGATTTCATCAAATCATTCTAGAGGGTACAACTCAACCCAAAACAGGGTGTAATCTTTTTGTAAAATTTTGTAAAATTTTTATTTTAATTTTTTAGTTGAGGATAGAACTTTATTTATTTTTTACTTATATGCAGTGCAGAGATTTGAACCCAGTGCCTCACACATGCTAGGAAAGGGCTCTACCACTTAGCCATAACCCCAGCCCCAGCCCCAGCCCCAAGGTGTAATCTTTATATTGGTAGATATCTTCTCTGAAAAGGTGATACCTGTATAGAGACCTAGATAGGGAGAAAGAGTAAGCTAAAGTGAGCCATGTGGCTATCAAGAGAAATGGTAAGTACAAAGGGCCTGAGGTAGAAGAAGGCATGATAGAGTCCAAGAATATCAAGGAAGCTGGTATTTCTAGGATAAAATGAGCAATGGGAGAGTGTTAGAAGACAATGTCAGAAAGGTAGCAGAAGACAATCGTGTAGAACCTGATACAGACCACAGGAAGTCTTTGGCTTTAATTCCAGGTGAGAGTAGAACCATTGGAGAGCTGTGAGCAGAGCCCGGGTGTGATCTGACCTACATTTATTAAAAGATGCCCCTGACTATTTTGTGAAAGGAAGGGAAAGAGTGTAAGCAGGCAGGCCAGTGAAGAGGCTGTGGGAAAAATCTGCATGAGAGTTGATGCTAGCTGGACCAGTGTGGTAACTTGGAAAATGATAAGTAGCTGAACTCAAAGTACTTTATATAAAGATACACAATTATCTTTTGTCATTTGAAAATAAATTTTAAAAACAGAAAAAAAGAAGTAGCTGAATTCTAGGCATCATTTGAAGGTGGAGCCCAATGCAGCATCTGCTCATTTAAATCTCTAAGCATCACAATGAGGTAATTACTTATCATCCTCATCATATAAAAAGTAAACCAAGGCTTAGGGAGGTAAACAAGCTCTTCTAGAGTCATACAAATGCTGGTAGGAGGTAGAATGAGGCTTGGGACTAGGTCTGTCCCACACTGTTACCAGTGATCTATGATAGAGATTTCACATCTCCTTTAATTCATCCTGTTGGCTATAGGCTAGTACCATGGCTAATGGTAGAAAAAAAATTCTATAATCATGCCTTTGGGCAATCCCTCCAAAAAGGTATGTCCATGCTATAACCCCAAGAATATGTGAATGTGATCTTTTGGGTCTTAGCAAATGTAATTAAGTTTTTTGACTTGGGGAGATTATCCTGGACTCTATGGGTGAATCCTAAATTTAATGGTATGTGTCTTTATAAGAGGCAGAAAAGAAGATACAGAGGAGAGAAGAAGGCCACGTGAGACAGAGGCAAAGAATTGACTACCTGGAGCCATCAGAGGCTAAAAGAGGCCAGGAATGGAGTATCACTTAGAGCCTTTAGAGGAAGCATGGCCCTGAAGATACCTTGTTTTCAGACTTCTGACCTCTAGTACTGTGGGACAATAAATTCTGTTGTTTCCATCACCAAGTTTGTGGTGACTAATGCAGAGACAGACAGAAATTTCTTTTGCTTCTCAGCCAGTATAAACTGAGAGAAGCTGGGGACTATACTCTCTGAACCTCATTTTCCAGGAACTAACATTATGGGAGAATAATGAAATCATGTTTGAAGTTTTTGTTTGTAGGGCTGAAGAACAGTGTACCTGCTCTGTCAGGTCTATGCTAAGGATGGAATGGCCTCAGAAGGAAGCTAAAGTCGAATTGAAGCCAGGTGTGGTATCTCACACTGGTAATCTTAGCTAATTGAGAGGCTGAGGCAAGAGAATAACAAATTTGAGCCAGCCTCAGGTAGCAAGACCCAGCCTCAAAATAAAATAAAGGGCTGAGTATGTAGCTCAGTGGTAGAGCCCTTGCCTACCTAGCACACACAATCCCTGTTAATACACACAAACATGCACAACAATAGAATTGAATTAATGTCAAATGAAATGATCTTACAAAAGGGTTAGGTTTGCCATCATAGTATTTCAGATGATTGCAATTATAAAGCAGGGAGCACTCAATTAACAACCACATTGATACACAATTATGCATTTTGTTTTTTGACATATTTCTTTATAAATTTGGTTCTTCTGCTCATAACTGCTATTCCCATGTGATTATTGTTGGTATACCTTAATTCTTATGCTTGCAAAAGTATGTATTTGGCCTATTTTATTTATGGAAAGAATACTATATTTTGTCATATTTTTATGTTTCTTTAATTAATTTCCCCTTTAAATGTCTAAATAAATGTCTTTTAAAGAACAAAATAGAGGAGGTGTCTAATTTCCTTTCCTGGGAATACAGGCTGGCTTTATTGACTTGCTTCTAAGGAGTAGGATGCAGTGTTATTTTTCAGTCTAAGTTACAAAATTCATTACAGCTTCTACTTGGTTCTTTCTCCCTTGGGAAATGCAATGTATAATCTCTAAGGCATCATGTAAAAGTCTTAGCGATCCTGAAGCCAACATGTTGGATTGGCCACATTGAAATAGAGATGTTTGAGGATCCCCATTATTTCAGGTACCAGCTCTATGAGTCTCTCCAATCCAGGTACAAACCTGTGAATGAAAAGGACTTTGGGACAATCTCACTTCCAAGTACCATCTGATTATAACTACATGAGAGACCCTGAGTGAGAAACCACCAAGCTATGCTCAGTCAACCCACAGATCAGGAGGCATAGTAAATGATTGTTACTGTTCCACACCACTAACTTAGGGGCAGTTTATTGTGTAGCAATAGATAACTGCAGCAGGTGAGTGTATTTGGATGTTGTCTGGAGCAGTGGAAGGAAAGGAAAATGAATGGACTATATGAGGATAGTGGGAAGTTTTACAGCTGGAGCACTTTGGTTGGTTAGTGAAATAAGCCTTGTATGTTATTAATTCATGCATTCATTTATGCTTATTAAGTCCCTGCTTTGTTAGACACTGAGGCTATAGAAAGAAACAAGACCCAGTTCCCCCATCTAAGAAGTTTCCAATCCCAGCATAACAAACACATTATTTTAAGATGTACATGATATCAAAGTGGAGAAGGAAGTGAATAATCTTCTTAATATAAAAGGGGGAAAGGGATATCAGGAAGTCAGAGAAGTTTTCTTTGAAGGTCACAGCTTTGACATATGAATAGAAGTAGTGGTAGATTTACTATGAAGCTAATACATCTTAAGCTTCAGTATACCTCACATGCATGGGTACTTTCTCAGTACTATATAGGAGTTTCTCCTGTTCTGAATTTTTGCTTTCCACAGTTCCAGTTACCTGAGGTCAACTTCAATCCAAAAACATTGAAGGAAAGATTCCAGAAATAAACTATTCATAAATTTTAATTTTGCATGTTGTTCTGAGTAGTATGATTAAATCTCTCTTGTAGTCTCCCTTGGTATCATTCAGGGTGTGAATCATCCGTTTGTCCAGTGTATATACTACCTGCCCATTAGTCAATAAGTAGGTATTTCAGTTATCAGACCACATGTCACAGTATTGCAGTGCTTCTTTTCAAGAAGCCCAAAGTGCAAGAGTAGTGATGTTTCACTTCTTCACAAGTTAAGTGGTGGTAGAGAGGATATTGAAATTTTGAGGACCCATGTAGGAAGAAGTTGACTTGAGGTTAGATTTAGTTTGGGTTTACTGGGAAATATAACTTGTTGAGTTGTATAAAGTCATTTCTGTGTATAGTTAAGGTATTGTTAGCCACCTTGAGGGAGGAATAGCTTCAATATTATCCAGTGTGTTAGATTCACTTGGCATTGTGTTATGGAAGTTCAGTCACTGAGCTGCATCCTTATATGAACATATTCTGTTATCTTGTACCAAAATTATTTAGGTCATGTGGGAAATACATTGTGCTTCAATAGAAAACTATTCACTGTCTAGGAGATTCGAGGACATACTGCACTGGATGATCAGTTTCTGATTCTATGGTATAAATTGTAGATAACTGATAGCAATGCAAAATAATTCTTGTCTAAAGATTTGCAAATTCCATCCTATCCAATAGAGGTTCAGCTGACTTCCCTAACTCTTGTAGAAAGACTTATTTGCCCTCATTTGCATATTTATTTCAGCATTCTTTTACTCCATAAATTTTTTTCCTTCACATCAGTTATAAGATGTGCTTGGTTGCCATATTGATTGAGTTAGCTAAAATCTTTAACATGTATTTATTTTTCTATCTGTATGAGAATAATGATTTTACCTGTATTACTTTGAAAATTGACTTTTAGCAGTTTTAGAGGTCTTCCACCAAGATACCCAAAGGCTTTTAATTTTTCTCTCTTCTAATTTTGTTCTTTGATTTTGTTTTGTTTAGAGCTGGTAAGTTATTCCTAATTGCTGACAGCAATGAATGGGAAGTTGGTTTAATGGTGTGACCATTTGGAGATCTTTGTACATGGGCTTAAAAGTTCATAAGAGATATAGTCTTTGTGGGGTGAGAGAGACAACAGAGAGAATCTGCTATATCATTCATTTCATTTGTTTGTCTATTTTGAGATGAAGTCAGTTAAAAATTTCAATCCACAGGGAAGAAGAAGAATTCTTTGACATTTGGATCAATGAGTTTTTGGGTTTCACTCTTGCCCCGTGGCTGAAGTGGTAGAATTGTAGCTTTTCTCTATATTCTTGTCTATATATTTGTAATTCAGAAAGGCCTTTATATTTTTTTGTGTTTTCCTATATCCATATAGCATTAATAATATGAAATTAAAGGAACTCTATTCTTACTGACTTATAAAGATAAATAAGCACTCATATAGGCTGAATATTCCCTAAATTCCAAGAAAATAAAGAAATCAAATTTCTAATATTTTGAATGTGATTGATAGAATATTATTTTGTATGGAATATAACTAAAAATTCTTAAAAATCCAGTTTATTAATTTAAGTTAAACTTTGGAATATAAGACTGGTTTACTATTGTTAGCTTAATGAAACATTTGCTAGGGACTGGGGTTGTGGCTCAGTGGTAGAGCACTCACCTAGCATGTGCGAGGCCACTGGGTTTAATCCTCAGCATCACATGAAAATAAATAAAATAAAGGTATAAAAAATAAAACATTTTCTAATTTATCAATGTTAAATATAATAGCACACACTTTATTCTACTTAGGCATGCCTTTCCTTACTAATAGTAACTGACCAAATAAGTTAGTGTTGCTTCTACTTAATGTTTAATATTATGAAAAATGTAAAATTTTTTAACCAAATTGAATCATTATTCTGACAAATTTCATTGCAATAATAATTATGTTTTTTAATATGATCACGTGAAGATAATTTCCAAGATTTTCAGAATATCCCAAACTTAGACTATTAAATTGAACTAGTCAATGAATATTCACTAGATACCTAGATAATTTCTACAAAAATATTCTAAGGATTTTTTAAGTAAGTATTCTCAGAGGACATTTAAATCTTAGACTGTTACCTGGTCACTTTTAACAATTAAGTTATATCCCACTAAACCCAAACTAAATATAACCCAACTTAACTCCTTCCTACTTGGGTCCTCAAGATTCTAGCACCCACTGTGGCACCACATAACATGGGGGGAGGTAAAGCCTCACTACTCTTGCATTTTGGGGCTATTATCAAGTAAAATAAGGGTTACTAGAGCAGAAGTACTGATAACTGAAATGGCTACTGTTTGACTAGTGGGAAATTGATTATTAAGCATAACGTTAAGTGTACATATTTTCACTGCTTATTTTCATATGCTACAGAGAAGCTTTATCTTTGGACCTATGAATGAATATGTTCATTTTTGCCATTTTGAGAGTTTATATAAGGAAATGTTTTACTATAGAAATTTGTGTTTTGTATTCATGAGCTCTGTAAGTCCATTAAAATGCTCCTGTGTAACAGACAGTCCTAATTATCCACTCCCATAGTTTTGTTTGTGAAATAGAAGTAAATTATAGACAAGTGAAAGGAAGTCTAGTAGAGTGGAGGAAAAAGAACGGGGAGGGGAAGGTAGATATACGAGGGAAAAGGGGAGGAATTATGAACCAAAATCAGTTTCCATGTGTTATGGTTCAGATGAGGTGTCCCCCAAAAGCTCATGTGTGAGACAATGCAAGAAGGTTCAGAGGAGAATGATTGAGTTGTGAGAGCCTTCACCCAGTCAGTGAATTAATCCCTTGATAGGGATTAACTGAGTGGTAATTAAAGTGGTGGGGTGTGGCTGGAGGAGGTGGGAATTGGGGCATGGTGTTGGGCCATATATTTGTATCTGGTGAGTGGAGTCTCTCTCTGCTTTCTGATCATCATGTGAGCTGCTTCCCTCTGCTGCACTCTTCCTCCATCCATGATGTTTAGCCTCACCTGGAGCCCCTGGGGAATGGAGCTGGCTGTATATGGATTGAGACCTCTGAAACTGTGAGCCCCTAAATAAACCTTTTTTCCTCTACAGTTGCACTGGTCAGATCATTTAATCACAGCAGCAAAAAAGCTCACTAAAACACCGTGCATGTCTGACTTTGTCGTAATTAACTCAATTACTATATATAACTATATATAAGCAACAATAAAGGTTGGTGAGGATGTGGGGGGAAAGGTACACTCATACACTGTTGGTAGGACCACAAAATGGTGCAACCACTATGGAAAGCAGTATGAACATTCCTCAGAAAACTTGGAATGGAACCACTGTTTGACCCAGTTATCCCACTCCTCGGTCTATACCCAAAGGACTTAAAATCAGCATGCAGCTACATCAATATTTATAGGAGCACAATTCACAATGGCTAAACTATGGCACCAACCTAAATATCTTTCAACAGATGAATGGATAAAGAAAATGTACTATATATACACAATGGAATATTACTCAGCCTTAAATAAGAATGAAATTATGGCATTTGCAGGTAAATGGATGGAGTTGGAGAATATCATGCTAAGAGAAGTAAGCCAATGCCAAAGAAATCAAAGGCAAAATGTTTTCCTTGATATGCGGATGCTAATTCACAATAAGAGGGGAGGGGGAGAATAGGGAAGAATAGAGGAACTTTGGATTTGTCAGAGGGGAGGAAAAGGAGGGGAGGGGTATGGGGATAGGAAGGATAGTAGAATGAAGCATTATTACCCTATATGTATATATGGCTACAAATCAGTGTGATTCTACATCATATACAACCAGAAGAATGAGAAGTTATACTCCATTTATGTATGATGTGTCAAAATGCATTCTACTGTCATGTATAACTAATTAGAACAAATTTTTAAAGAGCTCTAATAAAAATAAAAAAGAAAGTGGGGCTGAGGTTGTGGCTCAGTGGTAGAGTGCTCACCTAGCACATGTGAGGCACTGGGTTTGATCCTCAGCATCACATAAAAATAAAAAGAATAAAATAAAGGTATACATACATGGAATATAACTTATAAAAATAAGAAAGAAAGTAAATATGGACTATGATAATAAAAGCAACTTCTTAATGGTAAAAAAAGAAGCTACTTTGGTTAATAGTTATAACGAATATAATCTGTTGAGACCATACTTGAGAGAAATAGTTTCAGAGTAGCACACTTATGACTACTTCTGATTTTCAAGAAAGAGTAGTTTTTGTTATAAAAGCAATAGCTCTCATAGATTTTTGTTGTTGATGATGTTGTTTGCTTAGGTCTCCAAAACACTCCTCAAACTTATTTAAGAGTCTATTGAGGTTGTTGGATGTTGTTTCCTGGGTTATAATTGCTGATATTTATCATGTTTGAAATTGCAAGTAAGAAATTATTTAAACGTGTAAATACTTTCTAATTCATTTCAAGGCAGCAATGATGAACACATTGAAAATTACCAGCCTCTTAATATTGTTATTAAATTAGTTCTGACCTTGCAGGAGATTTGTCAGTTTATTCCAGAATATAAACAAGCCTAACAAAGGACAAAACCTGGAAAGTGAATTTTAATTGCCTTGGTTTATAATACTTGAGTCTGAAAAGTTATGAAATGTGTCAAAATTTTAGCAAAATTTGCTCAGTTTTGATGGGAATGAGTCTTTGGTTTACTGTTTGCCTTCACTTACAGTATAAATGACTCCTTTGTTTCTTTACTTTGCTTAGAAAACAATTTTCTATGCTGGATGTCAACTTTATTATGCTTTTCAGCATTTAATAAAATGAACAAAAGTTACTCACTTTAAAGAGTTAAAATTCCATTATAGTCATGTTAAAATTTGTATATTTAAATATGCTTTATTGTCACTTGGTTAAATAGATAGTGAGGTATGGTTTCTAAGCCATGTATGATCCCACCCTAATTAAGTGTCCAAATCCCCTCTGTTAATTTTTTTAAAAAATACTTTTTTTAGATATCAATGGACCTTGATTTTATTTATTTATATGTGGTGCTAAGAATTGAACCCAGTGCCTCACACATGGTAGGCAAGTGCTCTATCACTGAGCCACAACCCCAGCCCCTCTGATAACTTTTTGATTACTGCTTTTTCTAAACCGAATCCTAAAATATAATGAAACAAAACTTTCATAATGTCTTTTTACATCTAAAACTATCTTTAAGATTTTTTAGAGGGATCCTGGAAAATGACAAAGGTTTATTCTTTTACCTTATAAAAAAAAGACATGTTAGAAACAATCAGGTTTATTTGACAAGTTGTTATTGATGAAGTTCATGGGAAGAATTGTCAAGTCAAAAATGATGCTCAGGGCTGGGTGTGTAGCTCAATGGTAGAGCACTTGCCTAACATATATGAGGACTTGAGTTCGATTCTGTGAACCACAGAAAAGATTACTAGCTTTCTCTAGGTTCATTTTGTACTGGTAAAATGTTGTTAATAAAATATTTCTGGTCATGCACAATGGCACATACATAATACCAGCAACTCAGGAGGCTGAGTTAGATGGATTGTAATTTCAAGGCCAATTCTAGCAACCTGTTTGAAAATAAAAAGTACTGGGAATCTTTTTAAGGAAGCAGAGGCCTCATCTGACATAATGAAGATTTGGGCCTACTTTTTCCTCCAGTAGGTTCAGGGTCTCTGTTCTAATGTCTAGGTCTTTGACCCACTTTGAGTTGAGTTTTGTGCATGGTTAGAAAAACAACCCAATCAATAAATGGGCTAAGGAGCTGAACAGACACTTCTCAGAGGAAGATATACAATCGATCAACAAATATATAAAAAAAGTTCAACATCTCTAGTAATTAGAGAAATGCAAATCAAAACTCATCTCACACCAATCAGAATGACAGTTATCAAGAATACAAACAACAATAAGTGTTGGTAAGGATGTGAGGGGAAGGCATACTCATACATTGCTGGTGGGACTGCAAACTGCAAATTGGTGCAACCACTCTGGAAAGCAGTATGGAGATTCCTTGGAAAACTTTGGAAAACTTGGAATGGAACCACCTTTTGACCTAGATATCCCACTCCTTGGTCTATACCCAAAGGACTTAAAACAGAACAATACAGGGACACAGCCACACCAATGTTTACAGCAGCTCAATTCACAATAGCCAAACTATGGAACCAACCTAGATGCCCTATAGTAGATGAATTGATAAAGAAACTGTGGTATGTATATACACAATGGAATATTACTCAGCATTAAAAGAGAATAAAATCATGGCATTTTCAGGTAAATGGATGGAGTTGGAGAATATCATGGTAAATGAAGTAAGCCAATCTCAAAAAATCAAAGGCCAAATGCTTTCTCTGATAAGCGGATACTAATCTATAATGGGGGGGTCATGGGATGAGTGGAGGAACTTTGGATTGGGCAAATAAGGGAGAGGGGAGAGTAAGGGGCATGGGCATAGAAAAGACAGTGGAATGAGATGAACATCATTACCCTAGGTACATGTATGATTGCTTGAATGTATGACTCTACTTGGTGTACAACCAGAGAAGTGAATAATTGTGCTCTATTTGTATACAATTAATCAAAGAGCATTCTGCTGTCATGTCTACCTGACTAGAACAAATAAACTAAAAAGTTGTAAAAAAAAAAGGGACTGGGGATGTAGCTCAGTAGTAGAGTGCTCTTAGGTTCAATTCCTAGTACCCCCCACCAAAAAAAAAATGAAATTGGATGCTGTTTATGAAGTTCCTAGAGATTTGTTAATGCCTTTTTGCTCTAGAATATGATTCCATTTCCCTGAGGCTGCTTTGTATGATGATACTAAGCAACAATAGTGTAATGTTATCAACCACAATTGCAAGCTTAATTTGAATGTTTATTTGTTCATAGTTCTTCTTTTTAAATTTGAATCAAGATCAGCAGTTTTTAATTGACTTACCTGTAGAATTTAATAAAACTACAGATGTCTAGGATCTATTCCAGATCCACAGAATCTCTTTACTAGATATTTTTGGTATATTCTGGGTAATTTCTTGGTGTTGCCATAATGCATTGTGTCTCAGAATTACTATATTTTCATTGTATTACATATTACTGTATTATATTATTGTAGGTATGGAAAGTTGTGGTACCTTTCCTCCTCATCATAAAGGTCATGGCACACATTCCTACACAAAATTCAGGTTAGAAATAAACAAGCATAACAAATGCATTTAGCCAAAGTTTCATGGGATATGGAATCTTTCAGAAATGAGATGCAAAGACTCAGAAAACTATTTTTACATTTAGGTTTGATGAAGAATGAACAGCTGTGTAGAAATGTGACTGGACAAAAAGTATGATTAAAAAGTAATACACTGAGGGGGTAATTAAGCAAGGCCTGTCTGTTCAGATTCTTCTAGGTGTATCTGTGTAGTTTTTCTACCTTCTGAGAATAAGAGGTCACCTGTCACATGAAGATCTTCAAGGGAGAAGGGAGAAAAAGAGTGAACTTACCAGGTTTTATGGCTTGCTTTAGGGAAACGGGGTTCTAGTTTTTGTGATTCATCTTGGGGAAGGAGAATTCTGGCTTCTATAACTTGTTTTGGGGGAGAAAAAGGAATAGGAGACAGGGAAACAGGAGAATGTTGGGGAGTCTTTGATTCTGAGGCCTTCTAATCTCCTTCAGTTCAAAGCACTTGGTGTGCCAAGGCACTATTCTTTGTGATGTTGTGTTCTGAGCCCTGACTTATATCATATATTATGCCTCAAGATCTTTCCTCTGTTAATCCATTTTATAAATCAGATGTAATATTTATCTTCTTTGAAAATAGTCAATCATTATACTTACAAACATTTTGTCTAAAAATTTTGGATTGGATTTATTAGATTGATTTTTATGCCACAGAAATAAACAAATTTCCTTGTCAGTTGCATTATTGTGTTATGAACTCTTGTCAAATCTTTCACTTTTGAAATTCATCATTAGCAAGCTAAACCCAGCTATTTTAAGTCTGTTGTCTACAGATATTTTTGACGTTGTTTTATTCTGATGCTTCACTGAAGGCTCTGTAGTCAGCACAGGCCAAAGTCCTTGTCTTTAATGAAGAAAGACTACGTCAGAGCCCCATGGATAAGGATTGCACTGGGTATGTCAAAATATACTTTCAACAGAGAGTCTCTCCTTGACCAAACTTTATTTAGGTTTGTCTGAACCCTTTTCCCAACTAGCATGACCTTTCAATTTCTTTGTCTTTGCGATGTGCAATTTTTGTAAGAATACGCTGTCAGGTTGGTAATTATCTAAGTCCCCCTTGATATCTGATCAGATTCCTAATCCCCCTCCCCAAGGTAATGTATGATCACCTGGCTTGCCTTCAACAATAATCTCCTTTAAGTTGGTTTATCCAGAATCTCATGATGTTTCCTTTTAGTAATTTTGCATCCACTGACAATGCCCCAACCCTTGCTCCTTTGCTATGAATTGACACTTGTCCATGTTGTTTTTGGAATTGAGCCCATTCTTAAATTTGGTCTTTTTATGCTCTCCCATATTTCTTGAATGTTCTGCTCTTGTTTTCTTACCATTTTTTCTCGATGGTCTATATTCTTTTCAAGATGATTTATTTTAGCTTCATTATCTGATGTCCTGTCTTCTAAGTGGTCTACTCTGTTGGTGATACTTTCATTTGAGTTTTTATTTGGTTTATTATTTCTTTCATTTCAAGGATTTCTGTTTTTTTTTTTTTTTTAGAACCTCTATCTCCCTGTTGAGGTGATTTTTTGCTTCTTGGATTTGTTTATGTAGCTCCTTGTCGAAGTGATCTTTCTCTGCGTATATTTGTTCTCTTATGTCTTCTTTGAGATCCCAAAACATTTTAACCATGTATATCCTGAAATCTTTCCTCTGTCATTTTTCTGCTGTAGCTCCCAATGCTTCTAATGATGTGCTGTCTTGATTGTGGTACTTTCTTCCCTTGTCTTTTCATGTTGCTCATGTGTCTTCCTTTCCAGCTCTGTGGATCTGGTGTGTTTTTTTGTTTTTACCCTATAGATTTGTAGTGCTCTTGTAGGGTTCCAAGATCTCTCCTCCTCAGATGGCTATCCGATCTGATAGCCATGTCCACAAAAAATGGCGAGGAAGGTTTTCCAAGATGGAGTTGGTCTGCTTCCAGCACCGGCATGTCTGGTGAGATGGGGGGAGCTGGGTGATGGCCTTGTTCTATGGATAGGTAGCGGCTGAGTGACCTGCATGGAAGTGGCACACAGTCTGGAGTTCTGCAGAGGTGCTGATAGGTGGTTCTACTAAGCTGCTCATGAACCATGTGTGAGCTAGAATTGCAGGCTTTGGGTCTAGAGTCTGGAGACTTACTCATGCACAGAGCGTGGGTTTCTTCCAGCACACAGAGATGGGATCCCACAGTCTTCCTAAGCTGGGTCTCTTCTGTGCCTCTCAAAGCCTAAGCCACCATGCAAAGAAGGAAAGTGCACTCGAGCCTATTCTTTACTGAAGTTTCTTTCTTATTTACTTTACTTTCTTATTTACTTTACTGAAGTTTCTTTTTTATTGCAATAATCCTGAATAAATTTTTAAACCATTTTTTCTAGTTTTCTTTGGTATTAAAGCCTCCTTAGGGCATCACTTAGAAAATTTTAAGATCATATCAGTTGGCTAAGTCAGTTGTCAGGTAGATGAAGTCTGCTAACCCAAGATTCAGAAAAACAAGAATGAATTGCATAGGACTGAATACACTGATAAAGGATGATGGTAGTTTTGTTTGGAATATTAATATTTCTATTTTAATGTTCTATTTTCTATTTATAAGAGACTCTTTTATGGTGCTAAGGATGAAACCCAGGGCTTTGTGCATGCTAGACAAGCACTGTACCACTGAGTGACACCCTCAAGTCCTCTTGCTCTTTCTTTAGCATACACTGCTTTTGTAAATTGATATAAAACATTTATAAATGATGTTTTATTATCTCTGCATGATCCCCCTCAGAATGTAGAAACTCTTATTGAATCTTCTTACTTTTCATGGTAATATCATTATTTGCCTAAGTACAATAAAAACCTGTCCTTTTTAAAACCAGGATATTGGAGAAAACTTGCTTATTCAACTAAGGGCTTCCTTGAGATGTCATATTTAAGAGTGATGCTCATTTAATCAGTTATGACTAGCTAATTATGAGGAACTAAAGTTGACTTTATGGAGCCAGTGCTGACAAAGCCCTCTAGGGAAAAACTAGCCTGGTACCTGGCTTATAGGGTTCTATTTTTAAAGATGGTAATGAAGGTCACCTTCTGGCAGTTTTAGGAAAGTTCAGATAATTTGGGAACCTCAGAAAAAGAGATATTTACTCAAATTCAAAGGCACTGCTGGTGAACTCTGGTGCTGAGAGTTTCTTGGCATGGATTCCTAACATCAGGAAAATGATGGGATTCAGGACTCATTATTCTGAAACATGGCACCATGACATTTGAGAAAATACTAAAAGCAAGAAGGTCTCATTGACCTTCTCCAATCCTTATATCCTTGAAGCAGACCATAAAAGAATTCTCTGATCTTCCTCTTAAGTATGTCATAAGACTCTTATATGAAAGATACCCTCAATATCCTCTGAAGGCACAGGGACATAGAGAAGAATCTGAATACACAGGCTTTGCTAAGTTCCCCCCAGTGTAAGACCAATGGGTTATAGCCCTTTTTGTCCAATCATACTCTTCATTAATCCTAAGCATAAAAATCCATAAGCTTTTCTGTTTCTGAGTCTTTATTTTCTGAAGGCTTTTAAATCATGTAAAAATTATATTAAATAAGCTTGTATGCTTTTTTCTTCTTAATCCTTCCTTTATTATAGGTGCCTGAGCCATAAACCTAGTGATGAGTAAGAAAGATATTTTTTTCCATAATAACAGCAAATATTAAGAGGCCTTTAAAAGTTCAATCTGAGATTCTGTATGAATATTCCTAGCAAATTTAAGAAGTGCTATTACGTGTTAAGGTAACCCTTATGCTGCATCTACATAAATAATCAGGCCAAAACTAATGAGACCAACCATACTTGTGGCCAATAATAATTTTTATTGAGATTATTTTTGATGATAAAGAAAGAAACTATTTCAGAAAAAGTATGCCTCAATGAAAAACTCTGCATTGTGTAGAAGGAACCTCTTTGAGTTATCAGATTATGATTCTATGAGACTATTGTATAATTCTGCAAATTGTAAACATTTGCTACCAATACAAGCTAATTTTTGATCATAGACATATAAATCCTGTTGTTTCTTCTTCAACCAACTCCCGCTGTCCCAATGTGGAAAAAGCAGTCCTGCTACATTTGAATATTCATTTCAGCATTTTATTCTATATAAACTTGTGTGCATTTTTTAACTTTACCTTTGAATCTGCTATAACATCTGCCTATGTTCATTGGTATAAGAGTCATAATTTTTTTCCTGTTTTGTAGAATTCTTTTAATAATTGTGAGGGGAAACTAGGTTTGAAATGTATAAAGTCAGAAGGTATTCAGATGTGTAAATTCGGAAGTAAAGGATTTAGCTCTTAATGATGTTCAATCAAAACAAATTTTCTCTTATTAGAAAGTATTTAATTATGCAGTAAATACAACCATAAAAGTGCTTCCAAGATGTGACAGGCTGCTCATTAATAAAAAAAATTGTGTATTTGGGGGAAGAAGTCATGATATTTATATTATATGCATTAAAATTTATTTGATGGGAAATCTTAAGTCTAAATAAATATTTTCAGACCCAATTTTGTATTTTTAATATTATGTCCTCACATTTCTCCTCCTCCTGCTCCTCCTCCTCCTCCTCCTCCTCCTCCTCCTCCTTCTTCTGTGCTGGGTGTTGAACTCAGGGCCTTGAAGCATATGCTCTACTGTTACCAGATGCAATGGGTTTGCCCTTTGGTGAGTGTAAAATTGATGAACATGACCCAGGAAATAAAAGAGTGAAGAATGGTTTATTATTTGCAGCAAGTAAGGAATTCATTAGATATGATTCTCAAAGTAGTACCTCTCCAAACAAAGAAAGCAAGAGGAAAACTTACACATATTAGGGAAACATACATATTTATATCGGAAAGACTCATTGTTACTTATAGAGGCCTGCACATTACTGAGAATGCTCAGTTCAAATTCATACATTGCATGTTAAAAAAAAAATGTTGGATGGAAACACCTTTGGGTGGAGAATTTAGTTTTGTTGTGTCGTTTTGTATTTTTGCAGTGCTAGGGATTGTACTCTACCACTGAGTTACATCCCTGGCCCTATTTAGTTTTTATTTTGAGACAGGGTCTTGCTAAGTTTCCCTAGGCTGGCCTTGAACTTGCAATCCTCCTGTCTCAGCCTCCCAGGGAGTTGGGGTTTCAGGCTAAGGAGCATCACCATGCCTAGTGGGGAATTTAGTATTATACTGAGCAAAGTTTATTCTACGTTACCTAAAATGAGTGGGTCAATATTTTGGCTGGTTCCTTGTAAATTTCTCCAGAGGGTTTTACCTGAAACAAACAAACAGACAAAAAACAAAATTGAAGGAGCATTGTCATTTAATAGTCATGTTTTTCCTCGAAAGCATGGGTGATTTCCCCTAAAATTATCTGCCTAGCAGCTAACACTACCATTGAGCTACACCTCTGGCTCCTATATTCTCACATTTCTTATAGATTCCCCCAAATGTGTTTGCCTTAGATTCCATATCACCTTCATCCCCAACCCCACCCCAGTCATGTAGTTTTTAAAAAATGTGCATGATTTTGGATTTTAAATTGGTTTTGATTGTCCTTCTTCAATCAAACTTCCCTCTCCCATTCCCGCTTCTGTCCAGTAGCATTGGAATCATTGCAGGTAATGTTAAGAATTGAGCTAAGAGAAAGTTCAGTTAGGAACATACTTAATTGGGGTACAGTGAGATATAATGTGTTTCTCAGTCACTTTTGTTAAACAAAAAACAAATCTGGTGTTGGTAAGGTAAAATTTTACTGGAAAGGATTATTACTGGTGGTGGAAGGGACTATTTATGCACCAGGGATGTAGCTCTGACCATAACATCTGGCTGAAAAGAGTCTGTTGTGGGGAAGTGGGATGGAAGAGTAGCTTGAATTGAAAGTACATAATAGACTATTTTCCCTTAAGGTCAGCCTGTTCTTAGGGGGAACTGTTTACTGGCCTGGAGGAAGGAGAGAAGCATAATCCAAAATTTGGTTTATAAGCATTTTGTTCTGATTGATCAGTAAGACCAAGCAATTCAGTTAATCATCTAGGAGCCAAGGAATGGAAATTTGGAGGGTCTGTCTATAGCCTTGTGTTAGGTGAGACTTACACACTGGGAAACAGATTTGGGATACCAGCAGGTGGAAGAAGATGCAAGGTGCAATTGAGATATTAGACATGCTTTATTTGGAGGCAGAAGCAGGCCCCAGCCTCAACCCCAGTCCCAGCCCCCACACCCCCTGCGTCATTCCATACGTCATTTTATATGTAGGTCAGACAAAAAAAGGCATGTTGCCAACAGGTCACCTAAATGGGTGCATGCTCATAAGTAAATGTTTATAACCTGGAGCACAAATGCTGATTTTTGTGTGTGTGGTGCTGGGGATTGAATCCAGGGCCTTGTGCATGCTAGGCAAGAACTCTAACAACTGAACTATATCCCCAGCCCTGAGTACAAATACTGAATCAGGGTGTTCATGACCTTGACTACATATTAAAAAACACAGTCCGCCAGAAGCCTTGGCAAGGGAGCCCAGCTATAGCCATTTTGGGCCAATCCTACACCTTGTCGAGGAGAGGGCATTTGTGAGTCTTATCCAAATTATATGTGGAAGAGTGGTCCTTTGTAGTAAACTACTTCTCTGAATACAAAAAGAGATGGTTAGATTTCTCACCTATCACTGTTCTCCAGGTGCACAATGCTTTGATAAAATTCAACACTGTTGGCAGGCGCAGTGGTACATACCTGTAATCCCAGAAACTTGGGAGCCTGAGGTAGGTTTGCAAGCTCCAGACCATCCTCAATGACTTAGCAAGACTCTGTCTCAAAATAAAAATAAAAAGGACTTAAAAGGACCAGAGAGGGGTAGCTCAGTGGTAGAGAGCCACTGGGTTCAATCCTCTGTGCAAAAAAAAAAAAAAAAAAATAGACATTGTTATTTTTGAATGTATAGTCATCCCTTGGTATCCACAGGGGATTGGTTCCAGGACCACTCTGCAGATACCAAAATTCAAAATCCACAGATGCTCAAGTCCCTTATATAAAATAGCAGAATATTTTTATAGAACTGCACAGTTTCCTGTATACATTAAGTCATCTCTGGATTACTTGTAACACTCAATATAATGTAAAGCTATGTAAATATTTAACAAGAAAAAGTCTATAAATTTTTAGTAAAGACACAGCTGTTTCCCAAACACATTTGATCTTCAGTTGATTGAACCCATGGATGCAGATACAGAGGGCTGACTAATTATTTCTAGCTATCCCTGTATAAGAATGGCCTCAAGGAATCATCCTACCACCCACAGTACTGACCATGTAGGTGGTGTGAAAGGAAAATGCAGGGACACTCTTTGTGAGGCAGAGATAAATTCCTAATAAAAGCAATGAATAGGCTCCTGAATTGTGATAATCCAATTAACAAAGAGAAGGAAGTTACAAGAACACACTGGAAAAAGATTTAAATTTCTTATTGACTTGACATGAAATACTGGCATCCCTGAAGGTGACCCATCATTCCTAATATGTACCTCACACAATGAGACATTGAGGACAAATTGGATAATGAGTGTTTCAGTTTAAAAAATATTAAAGATTCAACAATTGAATAAGAAATTTTGAAATGCCCTGAAAGAAACTCAATAGAGGTTTTCTAAACTTTGATGACTGTCCTAAAAGTTTCTACATTACCCAAATTGTGAAACTGAAAGAAATATTTCTAAACTACCAATTATAAAAAATAAGTCTTGATTTCTGGAGTTGAGGGAAGACAGCTATCTTTGATTCTTTTTGTTGAAAATTGTATTACAAAATCATCTTGTATGAAGAAAGAATCAAAAGTATTGTGGCAGATTTTTAGAATAAAATAATGACCCCCCCAAACATCATGCCTCCTGTTTGCAGCTCCTCTGCCAAGACATGGAGTCCATTTCCCCACTCCTTGTATCTGTACCTTGTGATTTGTTTTCACCAATAGAATGCAGTGGAAGTGACACAGCATCTTTTGCCTCGCATCTTGTTTGCTCTTCACAAGGTAAGGAAGACCAGGCTAAGTGATGAGAAACCACATGGAGAAAGACACTCAGCCAGCACCAATGCCCAGACATATGGGTGAGGTACTTTTGGACCATCCAACCTTTCTAGCTGCCATCTGATTGCATGAGTTTGCCAAGGTAAGACCTTATAAATTGCTTCTCTCAGGTATTTTGTCATAGCAACAAAAAGTTGACTAACACACAGTCAAAACACAGAATCCTGAAAAATAATAAATCATTGTTTTAAGCCACAACATTTTGGAGTTTATTTCACAGTAATAGATAATTGTTAAAATGTGTATGTAACTACCAGTGGACCTTGACTTTCCTTACCCAGGCCAATTCCTGACACATCATGCCCTGTGACTATCTTTACCATTGTTTTTCTAAAAGAAGGCACAAGGGTGTGTACAGAGTGAATGGTGACCTCCCAAGATGGGGCAGGGGAAATATGTATCAGGGCAAGGTCCTTTGCAGAGTATGAACCAACTTTATTCAGCAGAAACAAAAAAATAGAGGAAATTGGACTACAATTTCTGACGAGGTAAGCCTGAGGAGAGGGAGACACAGACTGGAGCCAGAACTTTGTTATCTGTAATTGAAAATGTGCTTGATGAACGCTGGCTTCTTATCTTTCTGAATGATGTCAAAAGCCTGGAGTCTGGAAATATGCCTTAGCTTCTCCTTCCCCAGTCTTCAGAGACACATTGGGGAGTTTTTATGTGACATGATTTTTGGGGACCTGTTTCCTTTGGTAGAATTATAAGAGTAAGGGTGGAAGAGAATGGTCACTCAGATTCCACAGTGGATACTGGGGTTTTGTGAGAAAAGATAAGATGATACCCCTGGGCAGAGGTGACCTCCTGGACAAGCTCTCAGGCAGGCTTAGACTACAGAGGAGGAAAGTAAGACCCTGGGGACACATTGTCTTAGATAGGTCTGAGGATATAGGGGAAAACACTGGGATTTTTTTTTTCTATTATTTTTTCATCAACGAACACCGACAACTTCTGGGACTTCTGACCATCAAGAAGTGTGTGGGGATTTCTCCCCACCAACAATCAATTAATCAATCAATTCTGCAGCAGTCACAAACTGGATGTCCTCTAATTCAATTCAACTCTGACTCTATTTACCTGGATATTAAGTTTGAACATACAATTTCCCCTAAATTTTCATGCAGGAATATTGAGAGATGAAATTATTATATTATGAGAACTGCAACCTAATCAGTCCATCCTAGTTTGAATTGACTAAATGGGTGCTAACTGTAGGCAGGTAGAGCATGGCTGCAGAAAATGGGTCACTGGGGACATGCCCTGAACACATCTTCCCTTTGATCCTTTGCCCTCTGTCTTCTTCTTGGCTGTCCTTGGCATGCCCTTCCGCCATTATGTTCTGCCTTAGCTTGGGCCCAAAGCAATGGACTCCACTGACCATGGACTGACATCTCTAAAATGTGAGCCCCAAATAAACTTTTCTTCCTCTAAGCTGTTCTTGCAGGGTAGCTTTGTCACAGTGATGAAAAGCTGACACATATTGGATATAGTGTCAGATCCCACAGGTGTAGGACTCAGTTCCCCCCAAATGCCCTACCCTCCATTTCTAATGACAGTTGCAAGTCCCAAGTTGGTTTTTAGCCTTTGCTTCGGACTGACCACCTATAAGTCAGGGTTTCCACTGTCACCAATCCACTGAGGGGTCTTTTGCTCAATTTGAATGGAAATCATGAATAGGCAAAGTGCAGCTCCCTTAGTATTAACACCTCTATCATTCAATGACAGTGCACTGCCCTCCTTACTGGTCTAATAGCAGCCAGAGCCAACTAATCTACCTGGAGCTCTCTGGAACTCTTTCAAAAGCTGGATCTTGCAGTTCCTAGAATTTATCCTTGGCTTTCCTTCATTCCCCACTATTTCTGGCTATCAACTGCCATCATTATTACCAGACCAGCTGTTGGTGGCTTTCAATGGCAACAACTTTGTTGTCACTAGCTCTTAGTGTAACAAGCTCTGCCTGCTCTACTCAAGATAGGACTTGTAGATAGGCAAGATCAAACCATCAGAAAGAGGCTTTGTTAGGATTTATGCTGCAGTGTAAGGGAAGTAATACATGGACTAATTGGATAAAGGTATGGAGAAGGGTGTTTATAGAGACAAACAGGCAGCTCACATGTATGCAGTGTCCTGACAGTTAAGGGCAGACTTTCTGCTTAGCCATGTGTAGGGGAGGAGGCTCCTTGTAGACCTAATTGGGACAGCTGGAGTGCTTGCAGAGGGCTGTTGAGTAGAGTCATTTGGAAGGGACCAAGACTAAACCTGTAGTAGTCAAAGCAAAAGTCTCCTAGCAACTACAGGGTACTGGGGACAGTGATGGCTCTAAGACGGAAAAATAAAAAGTATCTCTTTGGGAGTGTTAAGTCCTTCTCTTCTGTCTTACCATGAAACCTTCTTCTTGCTTGATTAATTTGATAAAAGAAAACTTACATTTAGTGATATTTTATTTTATTTTTATTTTATATTTTGGTACTGTAGATTGAATGCAGGGGTGCATAACGACTGAGCCACATACTCAGCACTTTTTATATTTTATTTAGAGACAGAGTCTCACTAAGTTGCTTAGGGCCTTGCTAAGTTGCTGAGGCTGGCTTTGAATTTGCGATCCTCCTGCCTCAGCCTCCTGAGCTGCTGGGATTACAGGCATGCACCACTCCACCTGGCTTACTGACTTATTATAAAGGCTACTACAAAGGATGCTGCTGAAGACATGTACAAGGTGAGGTATGGGAAGGTGCGTGGAGCTCCCATGCCATCTCTAGGTATGCCACCCTTTATAGCAACTCTTTGTGTTCAACCATCTGGAAGCTTCCCTCCCCCAACCTAATTCTCTTGGGTTTTATAAAAGTTTCATTAAGTAGGCATGATTGATTTAATCATTGGTCATTGGTGACCAACTAACCTTCAGCCCTTTTCCCCTCTCTGGAGGTTGGGGGATGGGGATGAAAAGTCCCAAATCTCTAATCATTGCTTTGGTATTTCTTGTGGCAAGTCCCCATTCTGAAACTACCTAGGGGCTGCCATCCATCAGTCAATCATTAGCATACAAAAGACACTTTGAAGATTATATGGGTTTTAGGAGCAGTGTGTCTGGAAACAGAATGAAAACCAAATGTTCAGTATCACACATTTGCCTACAGGAAGAGCATTCAATCTGAATTCTTGTGTCTCTCCTCTCTCCTCCTCTCTCTTTTCCTTTCTGTGTCTGTGCATCTATCCTTCCATCTCACCCAATTATTTATTTTGCCTCCCTCCTGCTAATAAATATATTGATTGTGATTTGATCTTTAAATACTGAAGAGGGAAAGGCAGAGAAAGAAGACAAATAAGGAACAAAGATAGAAAATAAAAAATAAAATTAGAGCCGGGCATGGTGGTACATTCCTGTAATCCCAGTGGCTCACGAGGCCGAGGCAGGAGGATCGCAAGTTCAAAGCCAGCCTCACCAAAAGCGAGGCACTAAGCAACTCAGTGAGACCCTGTCTCTAAATAAAATATGAAATAGGGGTGGGGATGTGGCTCAGTGGTCAAGTGCCCCTGAATTCTATTCCTGGTGCCAAAAATAAAATAAAATGGCAGTTTACCTGCTGAAAAGTCTAAGTTGTGATTTGATTAAAGCCTCAGCTTGCTTAGTTTTTATTACTTGTGATTATTTTCAGATTTTTGTAGCAGGTCTTAAGTCTTTGACATAGTTTGGATCTTAAATGTCCCCCAATGTATTTGAGGTGTGGCCCCCAGCATGTGGCACTATTGGTTAGTGGTGGAACCTGAGGAGGTGAGGACTTGTACAAGGAAGTTAAGTCATTGGGACTTATCCTTGAAGAAGATATTGGGATCCTGCTCCCTCCTTCTCTCTTTCTTTTAGTTCCTGGCAGCCATGAGGTGAGCAGGCCTTCTCTGTCATGCACTCCTGCCATGGTGTACTGTGCCTCTACAGGCCCCAAATGTCAGGACCATGTGACTATGAACTGAAACCATGAGGAAAACTAAACATTTCCTCTCTATAAATTGATTATCTTAGATATTTTGTCCCAGTGATGGAAATCTGACTTAGCACAGTCTTTTATCTGAGGATTAGTAAAATATAAAGAGGATGTGATTATGCATGCAAATACTGGATAAAACATTTGATACATGAATTAATTGTGAAATCTATTTTTGTCGCCTCAACTTCATTTGGAACAGGTTAGTTTTTTAAATCATAACTGTTGAGTTATAATTTACATACTATAAAACTTATTCTTTAAAAACATGCAATCCAGTGAGGTTTTTCAAAGTTTTTAGATGGGTTCAGCAACCATCACCACTATCTAATTTCAGAACATTTTGAACATCCAAAAATGAACCCTGTACCTATTGCTATTTTCCATTTCTTCTTTCTTCTGTCTCTGTGGCTTTGTCTGTTCTGGACATATGTGACTTTTTTCACTTGGCAAAATGTTTTTAAAGTTCATCCAAGTTGTAACATGTCTCACACTCCATTCTTTATTATCAAATAATCTTTCATTGCATGGATATTCTATTTTTTATCCATTCAACAGTTGATGGACTTTTGGGTTGCTTCTATTTTTTGAATATCATGAATAATGCTGCTATAAACATCTGTGTACAAGTTTTTGTATGTATGCATGTTTTCCTTTTTCTTGGGTATTATACCTAGGAGTGGAATAGTTGGGTCCTAATAATCTGAGGAAGTACCAAATTGTTTTCCAAAGTGGCTACACTATTTTACAACCCCCCTAACAATAAATGAGACTTCCAATGCCTCCATATCCTCACTAACTCTTATTATTGTTTGTAGTTTTAGTTTTAGCCATCCTAGTTTGTGTGAAGTAGTATGTCATTGTGGTTTTAATTTTAATTTCCCTATTATTGACCACATTTCATGTGATCTTTGAGTATTTGAAGAAATGTCTATTCTCATCAGATCTGTTGTACACTTCATTAATTAGATTATTGTGTTTTCAGTGCTGGGAACTGAACTCAGAGCTTCACATATGCTCTACCATTCATCTATATCCACAGCCAGGTTATTTGTTTTTTAATTGTTTATTTGTAAGAATCCTTTATATATTCTGAATGTAAGTTCCTTATCAGATACATAATTTATAAAAATTCTCTAGTTCTTTTCATTTTTCACACTTTAAAATATTATATTTATGTACATGGATTCAAGTCAAATTAGGTTTAGATATAGATTTATGGAAAAGATAATATAAAATTATGCTTTTATTTATTTATTTTTGTGTCTTCATACATGTACTTAGGGTGATGTCCATCTCATTCCACTGTATTTCCTACCCCCTTTGCCTCTTCCCTTCTCCTCCCTCCCTTTTTGCCCTACCCAAAGTTCCTCCATTCCTCCCATGCTCCCCACCCCACCCCCATTATGGATCAGCATCCACATATCAGGGAAAAATTTGGCCTTTGTTTCGGGGGATTGGTTTACTTTGCTTAGCATGATATTCTCCAACTCCATCCATTTACCTGCAAATACCATAATTTTATTCTCTTTTAATGCTGAATATTATTCCATTGTGTGTATATACCACAGTTTCTTTATCCATTCATCTATTGAAGGGCATCTAGGTTGGCTCCATAGTTTAGCTATTGTGAATTGTGCTGCTATAAACATTGATGTGGCTCTGTCCCTGTAGTATGCTGTTTTTAAGTCCTTTGGGTATAAACCGAGGAGAGGAATAGCTGGATCAATGATGGTTCCATACGAGTTTTCCAAGGAATCTCCATACTGCTTTCCATATTGGCTGCACCAATTTGTAGTCCCACCAACAATGTATGAGTGTGCCTTTTCCCCCACATCCTCTCCAACACTTATTGTTGTTTGTCTTCATAATAACTGCCACTCTGACTGGAGTGAGATGAAATCTTAGAGTAGTTTTAATTTGAATTTCTCTGATTGCTAGAGATGTTGAACATTTTTTATATATATTTGTTGATTGATTGTATATCATCTTCTGAGAAGTGTCTGTTCAGCTCCTTAGTCTATTTATTGATTGGGTTATTTGTGGGGATTTTTTTGGTGTTTATTTTTGAGTTCTTTATATATCCTAAAAATTAGTGCTCTATCTGATGTGTGTGTGGTAAAAATTTGCTCCCATTCTGTAGGCTTTCTCTTCACTTCACTGATTGTCAGTTCTTCTCATTTTGATGGTGTTATTTTAGGCACAAAAGTTTTTGATTTTGAAAAAGCCCACTTACCTACTTGTTTTTCTTTTTTTCACTTGTGCTTTCAGTGTTTCATCTAAGAATACATTACCTAATGCAAAGTAATAAAGATTACTGCTTTGTTTCTTCTAAAAATTTTATAGCTTTATCTTTTACATTTAGACCTATCATTGTAAATAATTTTTATATGACATGAGATATGGGTCTAACTTTATTCTTTTGCATATGGATATCCACTTGCCCCAGTGCCGTGTGTGTGTGTGTGTGGGGGGGGGGGGGGTTTACTGGGGATTGAAACCCAAGCCCTTTTGAATTTTTTTTAAAGCAGGATCTCACTACTGAGGTTGGCCTCAAATTTGCAATCCTCCTTCCTCTACCTCCTGAGTAACTGGGATCACATATGTGTGCCACTGCATCCAGCCCAGTGCTATTTGTTAAAAAGAGGAGTTTTGCCCCATTGAATGATCTTAGTACCTTTTTTGACAAATTAAGTTTTAAATAAGCACATCAAATATTAGTATTTGATTGTGTATAGTGAGGTGAGGTGAACAGAGAGCCTACAGAATGGGAGCAAATTTTTACCACACACACATCAGATAGAGCACTAATCTTGAGGATATATAAAGAACTAAAAAAACTTAACACCAAAAAAAATAAAAAAACAAATAACCCAATCAATAAATGGACTAAGAAACTGAACAGGCACTTCTCAGAAGAAGATATACAATCAATCAACAAATATATGAAAAAAATGTTCAACATCTATAACAATTAGAGAAATGCAGAAATCAAAACCACTCTAAGATTTCATCTCACTCCAATCAGAAAGGTAGCTATTAAGAGTACAACAACAATAAGTGTTGGTGAGGATGTGGGGAAAAATGTATTTAAGTATAATGTGAAAATGCACACAGAACTTGTTGTTCAGGTCAATGGGCAAATGTATACTTTGAAAAAGACTCTTTTTCCATACTTGTGGTTTTATCTGTAAAAGTTTCCAAGTTTGGCCACCATATCCTTGAAGTTACATAGAAAAGCAATTTACTGGCTCTTCTCCAAGATCTGGGCATGAGCCTGTGCTGTTCTGGGAGTATCTGAAGTCCTTTGTTTGCAAAATGAAGACGAAATGATACTCTATACTGTTATCGTGTAGATGTCAAATGATGTGGTAAAGTTACATCTTAGTGAATGCTTGGTGTTTCTTAGATGGACCATAAATATTAGTTCCATTCTCATATGCTGAGGCCCCATCATGGTACCTTCCCTCACATAGGATGTCACTATACCTTTCCCCATACTTTCCCTTTCACCACTACAGCATGGCCTGCCCTTAGGAAGCTATTTCAAGGTGGGAGGCTGTCTGATTTATTATGTAGTGGTCCCATGACCAAAGAGACCAAGATGAAATCAAAGGTAACAGATGTGCACATCTGTGTGACTCCTTTCTCTTAGAATTGAGGATTTAGAGATGGTAATAATAATGGACTTGCTTTGCAGCCCTGTAGTTAAGTACAAACCAAGCCCACTTTTCAGGGTTTCAGTTAGTTCTATAACTCCACATTTCTATCCCAATCTCCCTGACTGTTTCTTCATCTTTTCTCATTTAATACCTTTACTCTGAAGCAGTTAGTGGGTTCAGCAGTCTTTCTGCCACATCTGACGCATGTCTTTTTCTTGAATTTACCACTGTGTTTCTGCTCTCTGCATCTCCAAGTATTTTGCCCCAGGCGCTAAGCAAATTGCTCAGTCAGCTAGATAATGCTGAATTCATCAAGAGACTTGCCTCAACAGCTCAGGGTCCTGGTGGAGTATCAGCAATAAGAAGGGGCTGCTGAGATGTGCAAAGGGTTCTCAGGAGGAATTAATGGCCAACATGGCTAACAATGTGGCAAAGAGCATCCTGAACATCTGGGATTTGCAGAATTCAGTGGACATTAATTGAGACTTCCATTTGAATATAAGTATCTTTAGACAATGATATTTTTGCAGTTATCCAAAGTCAACCAATGCAGTATTGGCTAGATAATTCAAAGGAGCTGATATTGCCCATTGGAGTGTGTGTGTGTGTGTGTGTGTGTGTGTGTGTGTACATGTGCACGTGCCTATATATGTTAGTAAATGCCTTCTGTATCAATCTGTGCTGTGTATGATTCTCATAATCATAAAAAAATTGTAAAAGAGGGAGAGTTTGATGTATATTTTAAACCAATCATTAATTTTACTTCAGGTTTTGCAGCAACCAGTCATTTGCCCTGAAGCAGGCTTTTCAGGTTGCACCTTTGAAAAAAGCCTTCTTCTCACAATTGTGCCAGCCAAGCTGCTCCAGCATGGTCCTGCACAGACTGTCCGGAGAGAAAGGATACTGGGATCTTTGAAGAAACCAGACATTTTTTTTCTTTGCCTTTCTAATTTTTTTACCAGATTATATGTCCGTTTTTACTCACCAATCCTGTTACATATGCCAACCATGACTTTTCACAGGAAATAATTAATTGAATAATACCTCAAGAATTTGGGGGAGAAGACAGTCAAACATATTTAGATTAGTTTGAACAAACATTTTTGCAACAATAGGAATTTCAAACAGGCAGCCATAAAAACTGTAAAATATAAGAAAAAATGTAGTAGCTCACAAAACCCAAAACTTTTTCTAACTCCTCCTAAATTAAGAGGGCCTATAAATATGGATTTTTGGTTTTTATTACTTGTTTAACCTAAATTATGAGCTGGAGGTATGGCTCAGTGGTGGAGGGCTTTCCTAGTATGCATAAAGCCCTGGGGTCCATCCTCAGCCCTAGAGGTTAAAAAAAAAAAACAACCCTAATTTGTAAATCTTCATGGGTGAGGGTTTAGAAAAGTGGGGCTTCTGAGTTTGTGTCTCTGGAATGATTCTGGACACATGTTGACTAATGAATCATTTTTTTCTAAGTCTCCAGCAATAGGAAAACCATGGTGAACTTTCTAATTAGAGATCCGAGTAGAAGTACTAGTTTATTGGAATCATATCTTCTGTCCCTTGATAAATATTTATTGAGCATCCCTTATGGACCAAGTGTTATCAATGGCATTAGATGTCCAAGTTTGAATCAGGTTGACAAAGTCCCTGATATTAAAAGTGATAGTTAACATTTACATTTATTGTGCCAAATTGTCTTAAAAATGTTTTATGTATAGTAACTCTCTTAAACCTCACCCAAACTCTATAGAAAATGTGCTATTGTTATCCCTATTTTAAAGGTGGGGAAATAGAGGTTAAATAACTTTTCTCTAAGGTTACAGAGATAGTGGTAAGCTGATACTTAACCCAGTTTGGCTCTTGAGGCTAGGCTTTCAATGGCTGGGCCACATCACCTCTCCGGGAGACAGACCATAAACACATAAATAGGTCAATAAGTAAGATGACTAAAGATCCATGGAAGTGCTCTAAAGAAACAGAAGAAAAAAGCATTTCTCAGAAGAACAACCAGGATGTTCTGACCAATGGTAACCATTTAAGACAAATTATTCGGGTGTATTTGGGAATGGAAGGAGCTGGTTTAATTTGCTAGGGCTGCTATAACAAAGCACCACAAACAGGAATGCATTGTCACAGTTCTTGAGACTTTGACTATAAGTCTGAGATCAAGTTGTTGATGGGGATCTTTCCTTTTGAAGGCTTGTTCCATGCCTTTCTCCTAGCTTCTAATGGTATTCTGGCAATCTTTGGCATTCCTTGGCTGGTAGAGGCATCATGCCAATCTCTGTCTTCATGTTTACATTTGTGTTCTCCTTGTGTATATCTGTCTCCAAATTCCCTCTTTTTATAAAAAACATCAGTTGTATTGAGGTAGGGGCCACTGTACTTCAATCTGACTTCCTCTTAACTAATTGCATCTGCAATAACCCTATTTCTCAAAAAGATCATTTTCTGTGTTTTTGAGGGTTAGGACTTCAACATATGATTTTTTAAGGAACAATTCAATTCACAACAGGAACACAAAGAAAGCAGTGCTAATGGTAACTCAGAGACAGTTATTTTAAGAGTCTTCCTATTGGTAGGATCTCTAAGGGAAATGAGTTGAAAGGCAGAGTTATCTTTAGAAAGGTCACACAGAATGAATGAATAGACAACTTATCTTTGCCTTTGAAGTTAACAAGATAGATTTACCAGAAGCCTGCACTTGAGCTGTCATTTCAGCTGACCTCTAAATGTGCTGGTTCATCCATATTTCCTTCCTCAGTTCCATATCTGAACAAAGCAGGGCCTGGGCTAAAGGGGTAGTCTGAGGAGTGACTGGTTTCCAGGGATCAAATGCTTAGCCTGGGGCTCATGAGAACCTGGACACCTGGTTCAGGCAGACAGAAGGGAAGAAAGAAAGTGGTCCAATCCTACAAGTAAGGCTGGGTAAGGCTGTCGTGTTGGAATGATGATATTTTCTACAAAAAATCTGTCTCATGTGATTGTGATTGCATTATTAGTCCTATGTCTTGGTTCATTTATTTTACTACAACAAAATACCTGAAATTGGGTAATTTATAAACAATAGGTATTTCTCACAGTTCCGGAGGCTGGGGAGTCTAAGGTCAAAGCACCAGTTGATTTGCTAAAGACCAATTCTCTGTTTCCGAGATGGTTCCTTGCTGCCGTGTCCCCTAAAGAGATGAATGCCATCTTCACATGACAAAGGACTACTCCTTTGTAGAAGCAGTAAATTTACTCCTCAAACCTTTTTATAAGGCATGAACTCAATCGCAATTATCTCCCCAAGACCCCATCTCTTAATATTGTTGCTTTGAGTATGGAGATTCCTCAGAAAAGTTGAAATGGAACCACCATTTGACCCAGTTATCTCACTCCTCTGTTTATACCCAAAGGATTTAAAATCATCATATTACAGTGATGCAGCCACATCAATGTTTATAGCACATCAACTCACAATAGCTTAACTATGGAACCAACCTGGGTTCCCCTTCAACAGATGAATGGATAAAGAAAATATGGTACATATACACATGGAATATTTCTTAGCCTTAAAGAAAAATGAAATTATGGTATTTGCATGTAAATGGAGAATATCATGCTAAGTGAAATAAGCCAATCCCCCCAAACCAAAGGCTGAATGTTTTCTCTAGTATGTAGAATTAATTCACAATAGTGGGGGTAGCTAGAGAAGAATAGAGGTATGTTGGATTAGACAGATGGGAATGAAGGGAGGGGAGGAAGCATGGGAGTAGGAATAATAGTAGAATGAAATATCCTTCTTTACCCCTTTTGATTAACTTTAACTTGAAATCTGCTTTATTTGATATGAGGATGGAAAGTGGGGAAACATCTACTTGCTTCTGCAGTCCATGTGAGTGATATGACTTTTCCAATCTTTCACCCCCAATCTGTGAATATCTTTTCATATGAGATGAGTCTCTCGGAGACAGTAAATTATTGGGTCTTATTTTTAATCCAATCTGCTAGTCTACATCTTTTGATTGGTGAGTTTAGGCCATTAACATTCAGGGTTATTATTGATACATGATTTGTATTCCCAGCCATTTTTTGTTTATTTTTGGTGTTTAACTTGACTTGGTTTCTCCTTTGATTAGTTTTTCCTTTAGTGTAATACCTCCCTTTGCTGATTTTCATTGTTGTTTTTCAATTTCTCTTCATGGAATATTTTGCCAACAATGTTCTGTAGTTCAGGCTTTCTAGTTGTAAATTCTTTTAACTTTTGTTTATCATGGAACGTTTTTATTTCATCATCAAATCTAAAGTTTAATTTTGCTGGATATAAGATTCTTGACTGGCATCCATTTTCTTTCAGAGCTTGGAATATGCTGTTCCAGAATCCCCTGGCTTTGAGGGTCTGTGTTGAAAAATCTACTGAGATATGAATTGGTCTCCCCCTATATGTGATCTGATTCCTCTCTTGTGGCCTTTAAGATTCTCTCCTTATTCTGTATGCTAGCATTTTCATTATAATGTGCCTTGATGTAGATCTGTTGTAATTTTGTACATTTGGTGTCCTTTAAGCCTCTGGTATTTGATTTTCCAATTCATTCATCATGTTTGGGAAATTTTCTGGTATTATCTCATTGAAGAGATTGTGTATTCCTTTGTTTGAAACTCTGTGCCGTCCTCTAAACAAATAACTCTTAGATTCAGTATTTTGGAGTGCCTGCAAGCGAGGCGCACCTGCAAGCCACGGGCGGGCGGGTCAGGCCCAGCAACCAGCCAAGGGACTGCAGCTTCACGCGCCGGCGGGGAACGCGGACCGGACCCACTAGGACAGGTCCTGCGGCGGACGGCTGAGGGCTAGGCCCGTCCCCTCCCCCAGTGTCTGTAGGTAGGAGGGACTGAGAACAGCAGCAGAGCCAGCCCAAAGCCTGCTGAGGGGCGGAACCGGCCCCTCCCCCAGTGCCTGCAAGCGAGGCGCACCTGCAAGCCACGGGCTGGCGGGTCAGGCCCAGCAACCAGCCAAGGGACTGCAGCTACACGCGCCGGCGGGGAACGCGGACCGGACCCACTAGGACAGGTCCGGCGGCGGACGGCTGAGGGCTAGGCCCGTCCCCTCCCCCAGTGTCTGCAGGTAGGAGGGACTGAGAACAGCAGCAGAGCCAGCCCAAAGCCTGCTGAGGGGCGGAACCGGCCCCTCCCCCAGTGCCTGCAAGCGAGGCGCACCTGCAAGCCACGGGCGGGCGGGTCAGGCCCAGCAACCAGCCAAGGGACTGCAGCTACACGCGCCGGCGGGGAACGTGGACCGGACCCACTAGGACAGGTCCGGCGGCGGACAGCTGAGGGCTAGGCCCGTCCCCTCCCCCAGTGTCTGCAGGTAGGAGGGACTGAGAACAGCAGCAGAGCCAGCCCAAAGCCTGCTGAGGGGCGGAACCGGCCCCTCCCCCAGTGCCTGCAAGCGAGGCGCACCTGCAAGCCACGGGCTGGCGGGTCAGGCCCAGCAACCAGCCAAGGGACTGCAGCTACACGCGCCGGCGGGGAACGCGGACCGGACCCACTAGGACAGGTCCGGCGGCGGACGGCTGAGGGCTAGGCCCGTCCCCTCCCCCAGTGTCTGCAGGTAGGAGGGACTGAGAACAGCAGCAGAGCCAGCCCAAAGCCTGCTGAGGGGCGGAACCGGCCCCTCCCCCAGTGCCTGCAAGCGAGGCGCACCTGCAAGCCACGGGCTGGCGGGTCAGGCCCAGCAACCAGCCAAGGGACTGCAGCTACACGCGCCGGCGGGGAACGCGGACCGGACCCACTAGGACAGGTCCGGCGGCGGACGGCTGAGGGCTAGGCCCGTCCCCTCCCCCAGTGTCTGCAGGTAGGAGGGACTGAGAACAGCAGCAGAGCCAGCCCAAAGCCTGCTGAGGGGCGGAACCGGCCCCTCCCCCAGTGCCTGCAAGCGAGGCGCACCTGCAAGCCACGGGCGGGCGGGTCAAGCCCAGCAACCAGCCAAGGGACTGCAGCTACACGCGCCGGCGGGGAACGCGGACCGGACCCACTAGGACAGGTCCGGCGGCGGACGGCTGAGGGCTAGGCCCGTCCCCTCCCCCAGTGTCTGCAGGTAGGAGGGACTGAGAACAGCAGCAGAGCCAGCCCAAAGCCTGCTGAGGGGCGGAACCGGCCCCTCCCCCAGTGCCTGCAAGCGAGGCGCACCTGCAAGCCACGGGCGGGCGGGTCAGGCCCAGCAACCAGCCAAGGGACTGCAGCTACACGCGCCGGCGGGGAACGCGGACCGGACCCACTAGGACAGGTCCGGCGGCGGACAGCTGAGGGCTAGGCCCGTCCCCTCCCCCAGTGTATGCAGGTAGGAGGGACTGAGAACAGCAGCAGAGCCAGCCCAAAGCCTGCTGAGGGGCGGAACCGGCCCCTCCCCCAGTGCCTGCAAGCGAGGCGCACCTGCAAGCCACGGGCGGGCGGGTCAGGCCCAGCAACCAGCCAAGGGACTGCAGCTACACGCGCCGGCGGGGAACGCGGACCGGACCCACTAGGACAGGTCCGGTGGCGGACGGCTGAGGGCTAGGCCCGTCCCCTCCCCCAGTGTCTGCAGGTAGTAGGGACTGAGAACAGCAGCAGAGCCAGCCCAAAGCCTGCTGAGGGGCGGAACCGGCCCCTCCCCCAGTGCCTGCAAGCGAGGCGCACCTGCAAGCCACGGGCTGGCGGGTCAGGCCCAGCAACCAGCCAAGGGACTGCAGCTACACGCGCCGGCGGGGAACACGGACCGGACCCACTAGGACAGGTCCGGCGGCGGACGGCTGAGGGCTAGGCCCGTCCCCTCCCCCAGTGTCTGCAGGTAGGAGGGACTGAGAACAGCAGCAGAGCCAGCCCAAAGCCTGCTGAGGGGCGGAACCGGCCCCTCCCCCAGTGCCTGCAAGCGAGGCGCACCTGCAAGCCACGGGCGGGCGGGTCAGGCCCAGCAACCAGCCAAGGGACTGCAGCTTCACGCGCCGGCGGGGAACGCGGACCGGACCCACTAGGACAGGTCCGGCGGCGGACAGCTGAGGGCTAGGCCCGTCCCCTCCCCCAGTGTCTGCAGGTAGGAGGGACTGAGAACAGCAGCAGAGCCGGCCCAAAGCCTGCTGAGGGGCGGAACCGGCCCCTCCCCCAGTGCCTGCAAGCGAGGCGCACCTGCAAGCCACGGGCGGGCGGGTCAGGCCCAGCAACCAGCCAAGGGACTGCAGCTACACGTGCCGGCGGGGAACGCGGACCGGACCCACTAGGACAGGTCCGGCGGCGGACGGCTGAGGGCTAGGCCCGTCCCCTCCCCCAGTGTCTGCAGGTAGGCGGGACTGTGAACAGGAGCAGAGCGGGCCCAAAGCCTGCTGAGGGGCGGAACCGGCCTCTCCCCCAGTGCCTGCAAGCGAGGCGAACCTGCAACCCATCGGGAGGTTAGGCCCAGCAACCTATGGAGTGACACAGGTGCCCCTGGCGCCTGCTGGGTAGGTAGACCTTTGACCGACCAGCAAAGCAGACCTAGGGCCTGCCAGCATGGTAGACGGATCACACTAATTGGAGGAGGATCACAGCCACTACCTGCCCTGCAAGGGTGATTTTTCAACTATACAAGAGCAATATAAATAAATAGAGGGGGAAAATATCAAAGACACAACAATTTCACCAAGCAGGAAGAAACGCCAGCAGTATGAAACGACAAGGAAAGAAAGGACCACAGGCAATGCAGGTCAACTCAACTTTAGAAGAGGTAATAGCTGCAACAGATGGAATGTCAGATAGAGAGCTCAGGACATACATGCTTCAGATGATCTGGAGTCTCAAGGAAGACATGAGACAGCAAAATCAGACAATGAAAGATCACATTGACAAACAAATCCAGGAAGTTAAAGATCAATTTCACAGGGAGATAGAGGTAATAAAAAACAAACAAATAGAAATACTAGGAATGCAGGAAACAATAAACCAACTTAAAAACTCAATTGAGAATACTACCAGCAGAGTGGATCACTTAGAAGATAGAACATCAGATAATGAAGACAGAGTATTTCAACTTGAAAAGAACATAGATAGCTCAGCAAGTCTACTAAGAAACCATGAGCAGAACATTCAAGAGCTATGGGATAATATCAAAAGACCAAACTTAAGAGTCATTGGGATACAGGAAGGCACAGAGCTCCAAACCAAAGGATTAAGCAATCTATTCAGTGAAATAATACAAGAAAACTTCCCAGACTTGAAGAATGAGACAGAATCCCAAATCCTAGAAGCCTACAGGACGCCGAATGTGCAAAATCATAAGAGATCCACACCAAGACACATTATAATGAAGATGTCCAACATACAGAACAAGGAGAGAATTTTAAAAGCTACAAGGGAAAGGAAGCAGATTACATTTAGGGGTAAACCAATCAGAATAACAGCTGATCTCTCAACACAGACTCTAAAAGCTAGAAGATCCTGGAATAACATATTTCAAACGCTTAAAGAAAATGGATTCCAACCAAGAATCTTGTATCCGGCGAAATTAAGCTTCAGGTTAGAAGATGAAATTAAAACCTTCCACGATAAACAAAAGTTAAAAGAATTCGCAGCTAGAAAACCATCTCTTCAAAAAATCCTTGGCAAAACATTACAGGAAGAGGAAATGGAAAATAACATTGATAACCAACAATGGGAGGTAGGACAGTAAAGGGGGGAAAGTAGTCAAAGAGGATAACAAATCAGGTATAGTAACATCAATAAACAAATATGGATAGAAGAACAAACCATATCTCAATAATAACCCTAAATGTTAATGGCTTAAACTCACCAATTAAGAGACACAGGCTAGTAGAATGGATCACAAAACAAGACCCAACAATATGCTGTCTACAGGAGACGCATTTGATAGGAAAAGATGTACATAGACTGAAGGTGAAAGGTTGGGAAAAATCATATCACTCATATGGACCACGGAAACAAGCAGGAGTGTCCATACTCATATCTAATAAAATAGATTTCAAGCCAAAGCTAATCAAAAGGGATAAAGAAGGACACTTCATACTGCTCAAGGGAACCATACACCAACAAGACATAACAATCATAAATATATATGCCCCAAATAATGGAGCAGCCATGTTCATCAAGCAAACTCTTCTCAAGTTCAAGAGTCTAATAGACCACCATACAGTAATCATGGGAGACTTCAACACACCTCTCTCACCACTGGACAGATCTTCCAAACAAAAGTTAAATAAGGAAACTATAGAACTCAATAACACAATTAACAACCTAGACTTAATTGACATATATAGACTATACCACCCAACATCAAGTAGCTACACTTTTTTCTCAGCAGCACATGGAACCTTCTCAAAAATAGACCATATACTATGTCACAGGGCAACTCTTAGACAATACAAAGAGGTAGAGATAATACCATGCATCTTGTCTGATCATAATGGAATGAAACTGAAAATCAATGATAAAAGAAGAAAGGAAAAATCAAACATCACCTGGAGAATGAACAATAGGTTGCTGAGTGATCAATGGGTTTTAGAAGACATCAAGGAGGAAATTAAAAAATTCCTAGAGTTAAATGAAAACACAGACACAACATATCGGAATCTATGGGACACATTTAAAGCAGTTCTAAGAGGAAAATTCATTGCTTGGAGTTCATTCCTCAAAAAAAGAAAAAACCAACAAATAAATGATCTCATACTTCATCTCAAAATCCTAGAAAAAGAAGAGCAAAACAACAGCAAAAGAAGTAGAAGGCAAGAAATAATTAAAATCAGAGCTGAAATTAATGAAATTGAAACAAAAGAAACAATTGAAAAAATTGACAAAACTAAAAGCTGGTTCTTTGAAAAAATAAATAAAATTGACAGACCCTTAGCCATGCTAACGAAGAGAAGAAGAGAGAGAACCCAAATTACTAGCATACGGGATGAAAAAGGCAATATCACAACAGACACTTCAGAAATACAGAAGATAATCAGAAACTACTTTGAATCCTTATACTCCAATAAAATAGAAGATAGTGAAGGCATAGATAAATTCCTTGAGTCTTATGATCTGCCTAGATTGAGCCAGGAGGATATAGACAACCTAAACAGACCAATAACAATAGAGGAAATAGAAGAAACCATCAAAAGACTACCAACTAAGAAAAGCCCAGGACCGGATGGATATACAGCAGAGTTTTACAAAACCTTTAAAGAGGAACTAACACCAATACTTTTCAAGCTATTTCAGGAAATAGAAAAGGAGGGAGAACTTCCAAATTCGTTCTACGAGGCCAACATCACCCTGATTCCGAAACCAGACAAAGACACTTCAAAGAAAGAAAACTACAGACCAATATCTCTAATGAACCTTGATGCAAAAATCCTCAATAAAATTCTGGCGAATCGGATTCAAATACATATCAAAAAAATTATACACCATGATCAAGTAGGATTCATCCCTGGTATGCAAGGTTGGTTCAATATACGGAAAACAATAAATGTTATCCACCACATCAATAGACTTAAAAATAAGAACAATATGATCATATCGATAGATGCAGAAAAAGCTTTCGACAAAGTACAGCATCCCTTTATGTTCAAAACTCTAGAAAAATTAGGGATAACTGGATCATACCTCAACATTGTAAAAGCAATCTATGATAAGCCACAGGCCAGCATCATTCTGAATGGAGAAAAATTGAAGGCATTCCCTCTAAGATCTGGTACAAGACAGGGATGCCCTCTCTCACCACTTCTGTTCAACATAGTCCTCGAAATACTGGCCAGAGCAATTAGGCAGACGAGAGAAATTAAAGGCATAAAAATAGGAAAAGAAGAACTTAAATTATCACTATTTGCAGATGATATGATTCTATACCTAGCAGACCCAAAAGGGTCTACAAAGAAGCTATTAGAGCTAATAAATGAATTCAGCAAAGTGGCAGGATATAAGATCAACACGCATAAATCAAAGGCATTCCTGTATACCAGCGACAGAGCCTCTGAAACGGAAATGAGGACAACTACTCCATTCACAATATCCCCCCAAAAAATAAAATACTTGGGAATCAACCTAACAAAAGAGGTGAAAGATTTATACAATGAAAATTACAGAACCCTAAAGAAAGACATAGAAGAAGACCTTAGAAGATGGAAAAATATACCCTGCTCATGGATAGGCAGAACTAACATCATCAAAATGGCGATATTACCAAAAGTCCTATATAAGTTCAATGCAATGCCAATCAAAATCCCAACAGCATATCTTGTAGAATTCGATAAAAGAATCATGAAATTCATATGGAACAATAAGAGACCCAGAATAGCAAAAACAATACTAAGCAGGAAGTGTGAATCAGGCGGTATAGCGATACCAGACTTCAAACTATACTACAGAGCAATAGTAACAAAAACAGCATGGTACTGGTACCAAAACAGGCGGGTGGACCAATGGTACAGAATAGAGGACACAGTAACCAATCCACAAAACTACAACTATCTTATTTTTGATAAAGGGGCTAAAAGCATGCAATGGAGGAAGGATAGCATCTTCAACAAATGGTGCTGGGAAAACTGGAAATCCATTTGTACCAAAATGAATCTGAATCCCTATCTCTCGCCGTGCACAAAAGTTAACTCAAAATGGATCAAGGAGCTTGATATTAAATCAGAGACATGGCATCTGATAGAAGAAAAAGTTGGTTATGATCTACACGCGGTGGGATCGGGCTCCAAATTCCTCAATAGGACACCCATAGCGCTAGAGTTAACAACTAGAATCAACAAATGGGACTTACTCAAACTAAAAAGTTTTTTCTCAGCAAAAGAAACAATAAGAGAGATAAACAGGGAGCCTACATCCTGGGAACAAATCTTTACTCCACACACTTCAGATAGAGCCCTAATAACCAGAATATACAAAGAACTCAAAAAATTAGACAATAAGATAACAAATAACCCAATCAATAAATGGGCCAAGGACCTGAACAGACACTTCTCAGAGGAGGACATACAATCAATCAACAAGTACATGAAAAAATGCTCACCATCGCTAGTAGTCAGAGAAATGCAAATCAAAACTACCCTAAGATACCATCTCACTCCAGTAAGACTGGCAGCCATTAGGAAGTCAAACAACAATAAGTGCTGGAGAGGATGCGGGGAAAAGGGCACTCTTGTTCATTGCTGGTGGGACTGCAAATTGGTGCAGCCAATTTGGAAAGCAGTATGGAGATTTCTTGGAAAGCTGGGAATGGAACCACCATTCGACCCAGCTATTCCCCTTCTCGGTCTATTCCCTAAAGCCCTAACAAGAGCATGCTACAGGGACACTGCTACATCGATGTTCATAGCAGCTCAATTCACGATAGCAAGACTGTGGAACCAGCCTAGATGCCCTTCAATAGATGAATGGATAAAAAAAATGTGGCATTTATATACTATGGAGTATTACTCTGCATTAAAAAATGACAAAATCATAGAATTTGGAGGGAAATGGATGGCATTAGAGCAGATTATGCTAAGTGAAGCTAGTCAATCTTTAAAAAACAAATTCCAAATGACTCCTTTGATATAAGGAGAGTGAACAAGGACAGGGTAGGGACGAAGAGCTTGAGAAGAAGATTTACATTAAACAGGGATGAGAGGTGGGAGGGAAAGGGAGTGAGAAGGGAAAGTGCATGGAAATGGAAGGCGATCCTCAGGGTTATAAAAAATGTCATATAAGAGGAAAGGAGGGGTAAGACAAGATAATACAAATGGAAGAAATGATTTACAGTAGAAGGGGTAGAGAGAGAAAAGGGGAGGGGAGGGGAGGCGAGGGGAGGGGAGGGGGGTTAGTAGAGAATAGGACAGACAGCAGAATACATCAGACACTAGAAAGGCAATATGTCAATCAATGGAAGGGAAACTGATGTGATACAGCAATTTGTATACGGGGTAAAAGCGGGAGTTCATAATCCATGTGAATCAACCATGTAATATGATGTATTAAGAACTATGTAATGTTATGAACGACCAATAAAAAAAAAAAAAAAAAAAGATTCAGTATTTTGATGCTATAACATAATTCTTGGATATTCTTCTCATGGTTCCTTACCATCTTTACTGTGTGGTCAACCTTATTTTCCGGATTGTATACTTTGTCTTCATTATCTGGTGTTCTGTCTTCCAAGTGATCTAGTGTGTTGGTGATGCTTTCTATTGAGTTTTTTATTTGGTTTATTGTTTCCTTCATTTCAAGGATTTCTGATTGGTTGTTTTTCAGAATCTTTCTCTCTTTCTTGAAGTAATCTTTTGCTACCTGTATTTGCTCCTTTATCTTTTTGTTGGTGTGATCAATAGTTGCCTGTATTTACTCTCTTTTCTCTTTGTTGGAGTGATCAACTTTTGCCTGTATTTGCTCATTTAGGTCATTCTTTAATTCACAGATCATTTTAATTATGAATATTCCAAACTCTTTCTCTGACATTTCATCAACTGCACTGTCCATAGGTTCTGTTATTGTAGTATCCTGGTTTATTTGGGGCACTTTCCTCCCTTGTTTTTTCATGTTGTCTATGTGTCTTCCTTTCTTGCAGTGTGAATCTGAGGTATTACAGTTTCTACCCCATAATCTTGTTGTATCTGTGCAGATTATCTGTATCTCACCTTGGTGCTGGGCTTCCAGACCCTGCTGGTGTAACACCAGGATGGATGGTATTGCAACTATAGGTGGTGACAGCAGTAGCAGAAGGTAACTCAAGATGGCAGTGAAAGTGTCCCAAGATGGATGCAACATCTTTCAGAAGTTGGGCTGAAAGGGTGGGCCTTACACTGACTTTGGGATGCCTGCTCCAAGATGCAGCTGCTTCTAGGCCCTGTCTATTGTCCCAAGGTAGAGGCTACTGCATGGGGAAGGCTATGGGGATGGCTGCAGTGTCTCAAGATGAGAGTGGGTTAGACCTGGGCTCCCAAGTGGTGGTGGTTGGGGGGACCAAGCCTCCCCTGGGGTATGAGTTCTGCACAGGTCAGTGAGGCAGATCTGAGCTGTGTCTGAGTTCCAGTGAGTGTGTGCTGGTTGTGGGATGGATTCAGGCCTACCCTGAGCCCGAGATCCTGTGCAGATCAGCGAGGTGGGTCTGGGCTGAGGCTGAGCCTGAGCTCCTGTGGGTGTCCAGTTGTCAGAGGTGTTCCTGGGCCGAGCAATAGTAGAATGAATTAAACATTATTACCCTATGTGTAGATATGATTACACCACCGGTTTGATTCTACATCATGTACAACCAGAAGAATGAGGAGTTATACTCCATTTATGTATGATGTATCAAAATGCATTCTACTGTCATGAATAACTAATTAGAACAAATAAAAAACAAAAAAAAGGGGGCTGGGGATGTGGCTCAAGCGGTAGCGCGCTCGCCTGGCATGTGTGCGGCCCAGGTTCGATCCCCAGCACCACATACCAAACAAAGATGTTGTATCCACCGATAACTAAAAAATAAATAAATAAATAAATAAAAAATATTTAAAAAAAAATTGTTGCTTTGGGGAATATGTTTCTTTCTTTTCTCTCCTCTCTTCCTCCTATCATCCTTTCCTTTCCTTTCTTTTCCTTTCCTTCCTTCCTTCCCAGTGCAGGGGCTTGAACCCAGGATCTTGCACATGTTACGCAGGTACTCTACACTCCCAGCCCCAGGAGTAAGTTTCAACATGAATTTTGTAGGGACACAAACATTCAAACTTTAGCACCCTATTAGTTAACTAAACTAAGGCACTAAAGTTAATACAGCAAATCTGAGCCTAAACAATTGACCATGAAGAATAAGAGCTAAAGGCAGAATGTAAGGTTCCTTTCATTTTTCTGGGTATGAAGATGACCCAAACATTAAAAATATTGGCCTGGAACACCTTTAACATCTTCCCTGCCGGCTCTGCCACCTCCTAATTCCCCTCCCCTTTTTCTCTAGTCTAGTACTTGTTCCCACTGGTCCTGCTCTCTTCCTAAGAGTGTTCCTTATGTGGAAATTGTCCTCCTTCTCAATCAGATCTTCCGATCCTTCAGTGAAGAGCATCCCCTCAAATAAGGATTCAAAGTCATAAATTTAGGCAAATCCACAGTGATTTTCAACCTTGCCTGCACATTGAAATTGTCTAAAGAGTTTTTGAAACACTCATGCCTGGGTTCCACTTAAACATATTTCCATTTAATTGGTGTGCAGTGTGGTCTGGGCTTCAGAATTTGTAAAACTCCCCAAGTGACTGTAATAACCATCCAGGATCATGATCATTGCTCTAATGTGAAAGTCTTTTTTTTTTTAAGAGAGAGAGAGAGAGAGAGAGAGAGAGAGTTTTTAATATTTATTTTCTAGTTTTCGGTGGACACAACATTTTTGTTGGTATGTGGTGCTGAGGATTGAACCCAGGCCACACGCATGCCAGGCGAGTGCGCTACCGCTTGAGCCACATCCCCAGCCCTAATGTGAAAGTCTTAAAAGAAAGCTGTCATTAACAAGGATGAATCAGAAGAGGTTGAAAAGGTAAATTACATGACAGAGTGAATTTGATTTTGATAGCATTGAGTTGGAAGTGGTTGGGGAGGGGTTAGGAAGGGTAATTTTTGTCGTTGGGAATCCCACGTAGGTGAATTGGTGGAGTCTTTGGGGTCATTTATCTCTGAACTAGTGTTCTTAATATATCCCTATACTGCATGGCTTTCCATTTATCTCTCTTTCTGAACCCCTTAATTCCCAAGATCAGCTTTTAAGAAGTCCTGAAGCTCTAGAGATTCTGACGGCAAGCGTGAATTTGAGTGGGTATGTGGGGGAGGAGGGCAGGTTGCAGTGACAGGCCAAACAGCAGATGTTTCTGTATCTGGCTGGTTTGATAGTCAGATATTTACATCAGGGGCTTCTTGAGTAGCCTAAATAAACACCAGAAAGTGATCAATTCATATACTTTGGGAATAAACTAGGGTGGAAACCATTTCTTCAAGTCAAAGTCTCTCAAATCACAGATGCCTAGCTATGTATAGAATAAACATTGCATCCTCCACAAATGGAATTTAACTTGGATTTGTGCAAGAAATCAGCTAAGAACTACTGGGATCCAAAGAATGAGGGCCTGTAGTGGCAAATAGGATAGGAAAAATAAGGGGACTAGGTTTGCCTCTGCTTTTAATTAGCATCTTCCTCGGTGCTGTGCAGAGAGGTTATGTGGAGCATTAATTAAATTTGCAGCTGATGCTAAATTGGGATGTGTTCCAAGAGCTAATGAGACCTACGAGTAACACACAAGAGCAGAGGGAGGAAGCAAACAAGACTCCTCCAAAGAAAGCATCCTTTCCCAGCTGAGTGCAGGATTCCCAGGGAACACAGGTCCTTATCAAGAGAATAGTACCAGGAAAAAAAAAGAGAGAGATGACACTGGAAAAAATATGGAATAAAAAGCCTGCTTCTAGATCTTTCATCTTAAATATCCATTTTTCTTTCTTTATTTTTTGTTTAAATTTCTTTGTTTTCTCCTGAAAGTTATCTTTTGGTGGACTATAGTGCAATAACTCAGTGATTCTCCAATGGTGGTCCCTGGGCTAAGAGCATCAGCATCATCTGAGATCTCATTAGAAATGTACATTCTGGGTCCCATCGCAGACCTATGGGATTAGAAATTTCATTTTAACTGTGTTTTAGCAAACCTAACAGGTGATATTATCCTCACTCAAATTGAAGAACATCTGTAATAAGGACTCATGCCAGGCGCTAAAGAAATAGGTCTTCTCTGGGGGACAGCTGTTTCTCCCTGACTGAACATTTGTATTAGAACAGGTTCAAAGAATTTCGGGTCCCTTGAAATGGTGCTTTAGTTATTCCAGCCCTGTCCATGGGGTCTTGGCCCAGAAGCTGAAAGTGGAAATAGTCACTGATGTGATCTGTATTAATTTAAAGTTGTGTCTAGCTCAGCCCTGAATGTGAAAGCTAGAAAAAGCCTGGGAGAGGAATTTGTCACAGCCTCCTCATCTCCAGATGAGGATGCAGAGAGGCAAAGTGTCTCGCACCAAGACACCTGTGAATGTAAAATGATCCTGTACTATTGTAGGAACATCTTATTAGAGCCTAGTTGGGGCAAGAGTCTTTATCTATTGACTCCTGGTCCAAGGGCTCCCCTTCTTGCCAGAGGGAATCCATCTTCAAGTTGGTTAATGTAGGTGTTTCAGGAATCTCAAAGTGTATTCATTCCATGTGGTCTGTGGCACACTTATGGGCTGACAGAGGGGGAGATAGGAAAAAATTGGTTCTACCCTGTTCAGATTCTGAGCTTTCCCTTGCTTTTATCATAATACAGATTCCCTAGATTCAGCAAAGGGAAATGAGACAACACTTCTTTTTTTGGCTGAGGAGGGGATACTGGGGATTGAACCCAGGGGCACCTAACCACTGAGCCATATCCCCAGCCATTTTTAAAATATTTTATTTACAGACAGGATCCCTCTGAGTTGCTCAGGTCCTGACTAATTTGCTGAGGCTAGCTTTGAATTCGCGTTCCTCCTGCCTCAGCCTCCTAAACCACTGGGATTACAGGCATGCACCACCATGCCTGGCAGAGACAGACTTCTTAAGAGGAATACTTATTTCTACAACTTGTTATTGCACACTTATTGATCACTTACTATATGCATGGTCCTGCAAGGCACTGTGGGAGTTACATAGATTTATCACTATCTCCCCAATGAAAAAGAAGTAAGGGCTACCTTTTCTATAGTGAATTTTTCCTCTTAATCTGGGTTTCTACCTTGGTTTGGACAAGTTTTCTATGGAAGCAACTTTCCAGAAAGGATCCTTATTTTGGTAGATGTATCTTTTGATAAAGAGATAGGAAGAAAAAATAAAAAAATTAATTATTTTCTCTTTTATTTTGTGACATTTGGGGATTGAGCCCAGGGCCTTGCATAGGTTAGGCGAGCATTCTACCGCTGAACTACATCTCCAGCTCTAAAATTCCTTCTTTCTTTATTTAAGTGCTTTTCTTCCCCCTTTTACATTACTCTTATCATCACCTCCAGTGTGCTCCATATAGATGATTCTGGTGGTTGGTTCTCAGTCTTCATCTTCCTTGATCTACCAGCAGCATAGTTCATTGTATGCTTTTCACTTGATTTCCAATACATTGTACTCTCTCACTTTCCATCATCCTTGTTGCTTGCCCCTTCTCAGTGTTATTTGATGGTTTTTCCTTTTCCCCCAGAAGTCTCAGTATTGGAATGCCCTGGCTTTGGGCTTCTCTACCACATCTGCACTAATTCCTTTGGTGATGTCATTCAATCAGAAGTGTTTAAATACCATGCAGTCTCCAGATCTCATTTTTCAATGCTAGGCTCTATTATTAATCATGCACTAGATCTTCAAAATGAACTCAGGTCTTTCTCACAGATTTTCACCTAAATCTACCAGGAGATCCCAGGAAGCTTGCTTTATCTGACCACATCTCTCTATGTCCACTGCCACATCCATGGATTGAGCTGCCATCAGCACTCACCTCTGAATTTAATAGCCTCCTATCCAGCCTCCTATGAAGTATATTTTTCAAACAATGGCCAGAAGCCATGGTACTTTTTAGTGGTATAAATCAGATCATGTCATACCTCTGGTTGAAACTTTCTCTTGATTTTCCATTTTATGTTGAGTAAAAGTCAAAGAACTCATTTCCTAGTACTTCCTTTCAACTCACTCCATTCCAGCCTTACTGGTCTTCTTACTGTTCTTTGGCATTCCCAGACATACTCAGGCCTTGAAGCCTTTGCCCTGGCTGTATCTTCTGTCCTCCATATATATGTATAGCTCACTCCATTCCAACATCTCCTTCAAGCATTTGCTAAAACATCACAGTTGTGATGTATGGGAAGCAGACTCTGAGATGATGTTTGGCATGCAGGATGTTTATAAGGAGTGTTCGTGGGATCAACATGTTTTGGAAGGGAGGGGAAGGAAGCAGGAGTGGGTAATGGGAGAAGTCCAGCTGTGACCAGGCTTAATGACAAGCTTCACTGGCCCTACACTGAGATCTGGAGCAAAAATGGCCTGTCAGAGTTGTCCCCTACTGGGATGAAAGGGTTAACCCTTTATGTTCCCTTTATTATGAAATCTGACCTTGGGCAAAGGGGCTTTTTGCAGCTGAAGCAAGAGTTGTCAGCATTTCCAGAGGCTGAGCCCAACTCCTTCTTTGAAAGGGGGTGTGGACATGACATGGCCACCAAAGTCTCCTCCTCCTCCTCCTCCTCCTCCTCCTCCTCCTCCTCCTCCTTCTTTTTGAGAAAAATCAAAAGAAGTTTTATTGTTTTGCTAGCAAAGGAGAAACCAGAGGCTGTGATTCTGCCCATCAGCAGGAACAGGGGGTGTTTACAGAGATGATTCAAAGGCTACATTCCACGTGTTCTCTGTTAGAGTTGCAATTCACTTGTTAATTTGGGAGATAGTTATTTCTGAGATCTTCTGGTGCCATCCCCAAAGTCTGAATTACTTCATCTTAGTCACCTTCTTAATTGGTGACTTTTTTTCTGACCATGTTGCTTCTATTTGCAAACTGTGCCACACCCTCTGCACTTCTAGATCTCCCTTAGCTTGCTCTATTTTTCTACAGCACTAATTATGATCTAACAAACCATCCCATTGAATTATTCTGGTTTTGTGTTTCATTTTGTTTTGCTCGTAGCCTAGCTACCTTAAGTAGAATTTAGGTCTCAGGAGAGCAGAGATTTCTGTCTTTTGCTTACTAACATATATATACACCAAACACCGAAAATTGTACCTGGCACTAGTGGACACTTTATAAATATTTGTGAATGAGCGATGTTTGGTGAATTCTACATAATAAGCAATGTAGTATTAAACATGAGCACAAGTCAATGCTAAAAATAACAGATGAATTTGTCTTTAGAGTTCCTGATGTTCATCACTATACAAAATAAGAGAGATACCATGAGATGTTTATTATTTCTAATTTTCTACAGCTATTCACAAGCCTCTGGTATTGGGTGACCTGTTTCTGACCTGTACTTGATTAGCTCAGCTTTGGGGCCCCAAGGGAAACAAATGAGTAATGACATATAGAAGTCTGCTGACCCATACAAAGCATGCTTCTTCTAATATTTATGAAGACTGGCATTTCATTTATGTGAAGTTATTATTTACAATATATATTTTTCATAATATGCTAATGTTAACAGGCATGGCATGTTAAGATCAATAGGTATCTTAACAGTTGGCCCATTAGCCCCTGATGGTCAACATAATTTGGTAATGTTCAACAATAGCAGGGTTTGTGGCAGGAAGGAAAGAGAGCATTTAGCAGAGCAAAGATATAAATTCCTTTTGTTACCACTGACTGAACTTGGAGGTCAGGTCAGGTCAGATTTTATTGCTCTTGGCTAAAGGCCAGTGCAAGATTTACAGAGGGAGGAAGAGGCTCCTGGTGAGACCAGCATGAATTAGGGGGTCGGCCAGAGAAAAACATGAAAGTGGTTAGTGTGTCAGAGTTAATTTTTATAAAAGAAATCATCAGACCACTGTATCACTGTCAGTTTTATTATGAAGTTTTCTAAATATTTGAAAATATGTGTTTAAGTATTTCTAATGAATTTATTGAAGAGAGTCTGGATATGTGGGGAAGAAAAGTAGAGAAAAGAAAATACAAAATCACCCACTGAAAATTCCTGTTAAGATTCCATTCTATTTCCTTCTAGGCTTTTTCTACATACTCATTCACTTACGTTTTTTTCCTCCTGCATGTATATTCTTTTCATTTTTCATTTGTTCAAAGCTACAATTGGATTGGGGATACTATTGCATATCCTGCTTTATTTATTTAACATCTTTAGCTGTTTTTCTTATTAAATTTTTGTGAAAAAGATTTCTAATTCAAATGTAATAAGCATATGTGTATTTTTTTCAGTACTCCTCTATTTGTACATTTAGCTTATTCTTAAATATTTAGCATTCATATGACCATTCATAAGCCATTTTGTATACCTTTGGCTAGTTTTTTAAAATATTTATTTATTGTTTTAGTGGTACTTGAAAACAACATCTTTATTGTATTTATTTATGTTCATGTGGTACTGAGGAACCAACCCATAGCCTTGCACGTTCGAGGCGAGTGCTCTACCACTGAGCCACAACCCCAGCCCCCCCCCCTTTGGCTATTTTTTAAGGTTGATTTGTAGAAGTCAAAGTACTGGGTGCTCTAGTTTGGATCACAAGTGTTTCCCAAAAGTCCATATGTTAAAGGCTTAGTCCTCAGTATGCCATTATTGGGAGACTGTGGAACCTTTAGAAGGAGATCCTTGGGTCATTGGGGGTTGTGGGACCCTAGCTCTTTCCTTGTTCTCTTTTCCTTTCTAGCCATGGGGTGAGCTGTTTGCTCTGCCACATGCTCCCTGTCATTGCCAACTGGACTCCATCAGAGGCCCAAAGCAATGGGGCATCCAATCTTGGGCTGGAATCTTCAAAACCTTAGAGTCAAAATAAATATTTTCCTTTATAAGTTAACTGTCTCAGATATTTTGTTATAGTGACAGAAAGATGACTGATGCATCGAGTCAAAGAAAGCAGATATTTTTAAGATTCTTTGTTTACTGTCACACAACCTCTTGAAAGGCTGCTTCCATTTGTACTTCCACCAAGAATCATATGAAATTGTTCCTATACCCTGGGCAACACTGGAAATTTTCAATATTTATGCTATTTGCCTGTCTGGGTTAAAAAAATGACATTTTCATTTTAGTTCAAAATTTTCCTTTGGAATGGATATTTTTCACATTATGATGGGCCATTTAAATTCTTTCTTTTATAAAATATCTGTTTTGTCCTCTGTTTATTTTCTATTAGATGGTTTATATTTTTCTTATTGCCTCTTGTATTTTTTTTGGGAACTTAAATACACATGTATTTATTATAACTAGGAGATAGTTAGAAAATACAGGAAAGGCACAAAGAAGAGAAAAATCATTTATAGTCCCATGACACAGAGGGAAACAAAGTTAACATTTTGATTTTTTGTATATTGTGTGTGTAAATGATTTTATATAATTTTACAAGGTTTAGAAAAATATATTTTTCTCTTTTATTCTTTTTTGTTTTTATACTTTCATCAAAACTTGCTTTTTAATTACATGAGAACACATGAATAATATGCTTTTTAAGTTTAAAACACTACAGATAAGGTCTAATTCCCCTTTGACTATTTCCTCCCCATATTTAGGCTTCTGTCTTTTTCCCTCCCCAGAGACCAGGAAAGTCACTATTGTTAAGTTGACAGGCATCCTTTCAAACAGATTTCATAATTTACATAACAAATGGTATTTGATGTGTGTGTGTGTGTGTGTGTATGTGAACACTTTTAGAATCTTTTTATGTTATATAAGCTCAAAGAAAAGTCAAAGGATATAAATATTCAATATAATGATTTATCATAACTCAGGTCAAATAAGAGAACATTTCCAGTGCCCTCTAGATTTCAATGGTCCTTCTCCAATCACACCATCCTTCCAACTACTATCCTAAATTTTATGATTATCACTTTATTGCTTTTAATATTATTTCATTATTTAGGTATAGATTCCTAATGTTAGAGATTTTTTTCTCTTTTTTAGCATTATGATGACAAAAGTTCACTATATATAACATATTGTTTTGTACCTTGATCTTTTCACATTCTTTATGAGATAAATTTATTTTTTTTTCCTAAAGCTATACTTTACTCATTTTCCTTAGTGTGGTATCCCATTACCTGAATACTCTACCTATACCATTTATTTTTATTTGTTGTGTTGGTTTGTTATTGTTGGTTTTTTTTTTCAGTGCTGGAAATACACATTTAGATGGTTTCCAGTTTTGGACAATTACAAACGATATTGTTATGGACTTTTTTTTTACATGTCTCTCTGGATCATCAAATATACATGTCTCTGGTTTTATTAGATAATTTATTAGATATTTTCCAGAAGTTTCGTGCCAATGTACCCTTCCACCCCCAACACATGAAAGGTTATGTTGTTCTACATCCTCACCAACACTTGGCATTGTCAAATTTTCTATCTTTGGTAAAGAAAAAATGGACACAAGGGTTGAACAGATACTTTATAAATAAGTATTTCTATGGCTAATAAACATAGGATAACATACTTAGCTTTATTATATTTAAGAAATGCAGATAAAAACCAAAATGAGATAGCCCTACATATATACTCCCTAGAATGGTTATAATACAAAGGATGGAAAACACCAAATGTTGGGGGGAGGATCTAGAGCAATTGAAATTCTCCTATGTTGCTGGTGGGAGTGTAAGTTGGGACAAACATTTTGGGCAACTTTCTGTTAGTATTTACTAAAAAAAGTGCAAACTCTATGACCCAGCAATTTTATATGAAATATCTATACTATCAAACAGAAATGCATACTTAAGACCACTAAAAGACAATTCATAGTAGTATCAAATTGTAAACTACCTAAGGCTATCGACAGTAGAATGGATGAATTTTATTATATCCACACTGAATTACTTAACTCAGCAGTAAGAAAGAATGATCCATGACTACCCACTATAGCGTTAGGTGAATCTCACAAAAGTAATCTTGTTGTAGGGACAGATGAGGCAGGGCATCAAAGATGGCAGGAAACAGTTTTATTTCACTGCAGTCAGGTTCAGAAGGCACAGCTTTTGCTGTAATCAATTAATCCCCTGAACCCTGAGTCCAGGTAGTTAAAGAACTTTATACCCACTGTGTAAGGGGAGGGGCTCAGAAGTTCACAGTCTGCAAAAGTTCATGTAAAAGAAGCTTTTTCTTTCACCTTTCTGGGCAAGTTAACCCTTCAAGGACAACACCTGAGAAGGGGAGAGCTTCTTCTCCCCTTTCTTTCCTCCCCCTGTCAGCTATTTCCTTGGAGCCCAATGGGTAACTTTTCTTATCTTAGAAATGTAGACATCTCTGTGAAACCCCAGCTCAAGGCCAGAGAGGCCTTGCTAAAGAGTTTGTCTTTTTATCATCACATTTTGCATTTGCAAACACACTTTTACAAACTACTACACTGGATAAATGTTTGTGAAAAACTAGTAAAGGGGTGTTCAGGCACCTGGAGTGCTGATTTCTTCCAGGCCACTGGCCAAGTGAAATAGAGCAACAGGAAAACAGGAAGTTTAACTATATTGAACTCTTTTGTAGAGACTCTTTTGCTGATAGTCCTAAAATCAATTATGGTGAAGATTTCTGGAGAAGCTTAGTTAAGATTTTCTGTGGAGAAGGGGGTGCCACTACAGTCTGAGAAAAAGAAGCCAGGCAATGGAGTACATAAAAGAAAATGGGCAAAAACACACCGTTAAAGTCTGGGTTGTGGTTATCTTTAGCCAGTGGTATGAAGTTGTGAGGAGAAGGGAGAATGAGGAGGCTTCTGGAATATGACTAAAGTTCTGTTTCTTGGTCTAGGTATTAGTGGTAGGGATGACTTTCGTTTGTGAAAATTCATCTAGCTCTGTACTTTAATCATGTGTTCTTTTACGCCTGTATTCTGTACATCAATGAAATGTTACATAGTTGTATGTTTTTGTATTTTCAGATTTTTTGTCTCCTGATAAAATGAGTCAGAAGCTTGTCTATCTTATTGGTTTTTCTTTAGTTTACTTAGTAATTCTTTGATTTGGTCATTCTGTTATCTTCATTCAAATTCATTGATGTCTGTTTTCCTTTAATCTTAATTCCTTTCTTTTGCATATTTTGATTTCTTATTTACTTGTGATTTTCATGATTCTTTCTCTTAAACCTCAATTTAATTATTTTTATCCTCTTTTTGCTTAATAATTAGGTAGTTAAATTTGTCTCTGAACTTTGGAATTAAACATTATCATCAAGATCATGATCATCATCATAATTAGTGTTTCTAGAGCTCAAACCAAGGGCAGCAATCAATTTTTCTTTTTGGTACCAGGGATTGAGCCCAGGAGCTCTTAACCACTGAGCCAAATCTCCAGCCCATTTAATTTTTTATTTAGAGGCAGAGTCTTGCTAAGTTGCTTAGGGCCTCAATAATTTGCCGAAGCTGGCTTTGAACTTGGAATCCTCCTGCCTCAGCCTCCCAAGCCGCTAGAATTACAGGCTATGTGCCACCACACCCAGCATAGCCATCAATTTTTGAAGTAATGTATTTATTGTAATAATTTTTCCCCAAATGAAAAGGATATCAAGGATATGCAATTTGGAGAAGTCTGTTTAATGAATGATGTTTTGAAAAATGGATATCCACATGCAAAATTATGAAACTGGATCTGACATCAGACACAAAAATCAACTAAAAATGGGTTAAAGACCTAAATGTAAGGCCTGAAACTGTAAAACTCCTAGAAGGATACATAAAGGAAAATTGGCAAAGATTTTTTTTGTGCATATGACAACAAAAAACACTGGGAATATAAGCCTTCCATTTAAAACAAGAAACTTTTTAAAATAGTATTTTCTGTTTTCTTCTTTGATTCAATTCCTTCCTTGTCTGAAGTCTTATACCTATATTATTGCTATTCAAGTACTTTTCATATTAATTCTCTAGACAATTTCATTCGGTTTTACAACCAAATTCATGTGAATCATTTACAATAGTTTTTGATTTAATGGACTTGATGTTCCCTTATAGTTCTTTTGTAATACAATTTACATATTCTTGAACTATTTATCTCTCAATCAGGTGGAGTTTATCTTCTAATAAATATTTTGGTGTTTTTTATATATATATAGTGAATATATATTTGAGTCTTTGCATATGAGGTAGGTTTTTGTTGTCTATGCACACACATGCACACATGCACCTGACAACTATGCATAGTATGAAACAACTGGGTCACATTCTTTCCCCTTCAAATTAATTATATATTGAACTGTTGTCTTCTCGAATTTTGTATTGCAAGAAAAATTCTAAATCCAGCTTGATTTTTGTTCCTTTGTTGGTAATTTATTATTCATGCCTGAGAATTTCCTTCACCCTTAAAGTTATTAAAGTTATTGACATTTCTAAAAATATAGTGAATCTGCAAATACAGGAAGTTAACACTTATTGGTTGCTTCTCTAACAGCTACTTCTCTCTCTTCCCTTCTTAACATGACCCCATACTTCCTAGCCACTTGGTTTGAGTGAATTTTTTATATGAAACCTTTCTTCTTTTTTAATATAAACATTTAATACTCTAAAGTTTCATGTATTCATTGATTTAATTGTATCCCACTAGTTTTGATATGTTGTCTATTTATTTTCATTTAATTAAATATTTTCTTATTTTCACTTTGTTCTCCTGTTTCGTTCATAAAATATTTAAAAGGTTTTTTTTGTTGTTGTTGTTGTTTAATTCCCTAATCTTTAGGGATTTCCAGATTCTTCTCAATTTTTTATTTCTGGTTTAATTACATTATTATGATGAAAGAAATGTACTTTGTATGATTTCATTTCTTTTAAATTTATTAAGGTTTGTTTCGTAGCATATAATGTGCTGTATCTTGATGAATGTTTCATGTGTATTCCAAAAGTATGTGTTCTGCCATTGGATGAATGGTTCAATAAATGTCAATTAAATCATGTTGACTGATAGTGCTGTACAGGCTTTCTATATACTTTTTGATTTTCTGTCTGCTTGGCCTATCAATGAGTGTAATTGTATATTTATCTATTTTTCCTTTTAGTTCTATCATTTTTTACTTCATACATTTTATAACCCTTTGTTTAGGTACGTACTCATGTAGGATTGTGATGCCTTCTTGGTGAGTTCACTTTTTATATACAATATTCTTCTTGGTCCCTTGTTAAGTTACTTACATTTAATTCTACTTTGTCTCATAGTCTATAGTCACCCCAGCATTCTTTGGGTTATTGTTTGCATGGCCTTTTTTTCCCTTTATTTTAAAATTATGTCTTTACATTTAAAGATTTAAAGGAGGTTTCCTGTAGGCTTCCTGTAATTCAGTTTTTTAAAAATATGCAATGCGGGACTGGAGTTGTGACTCAGTGGTAGTGCACTTGCCTAGCATGTATGAGGCACTGGGTTTGATTCTCAGCACCACATAAAAATAAATGAATAAAATAAACGTCCATCAACATCTAAAAAATATTTTTTAAAAATATGCAATGTGACATATTTAGTGTTCTTATTTAGACCTTGTACATTTGAAATAATCATTGATATAGTTAGACTTAGGCATACCATTTCATTGCTCATTTTCTGTTTCTCATGGTGCTCTGTTTTTCTTTTCTGTCCCTTTTCTGCTTTCTCTTGGATTATTTGAGTAGATTTTACATTCCATGTTAATCTATCTGTTGGCTTTTGGCTATATGTGTTTTTATGTTGTTCTTGTTTTTAGTCACTGTTCAATGGGTTACAATACATATACCAAACCTCCCTCAGTCTATTTAGAGTTGATATTTTGCCACTTCCAGTAAAATGTAGAGGTCTTACAATCATATAAGTCCCTTTACCTTCCCCCTAACCTTTACACCATAGTAGTTATAAATATTAGTTATATACATGGAAACCTCACCAGAAAACATTACAATTTCTGCTTTCAACTGTCATTGCTCTTAAAAAGAATTAAAGAGAAGAAAAATAATCTTTTGTATTCCCCCAGGTATTTACCATTTGTGTTGCTCTTTCTTAATTCATGAAGTTCCATTTTCCCCTGGTATCATTTCCCTTCACCCAGAGAAATTGCTTTAAGTATTTACTTTAGGACAGGTCTGCTGGTGATGAATTCTTTCAGTTTTCCTTTACATAAGAATGCTTATTTTGCCTTCATTCCTGAATGATATTCCTGGATACAGAACTTTGGGTTGTTAGTTCTTTTTTTTTTTTTTTTTTTTTTTTTTGAGAGAGGAGAGAGAGAGAAAGAGAGTGAGAATTTTTAATGTTTAATTTTTAGTTCTTGGTGGACACAACATCTTTGTTTGTATGTGGTGCTGAGGATCGAACCCGGGCCGCACGCATGCCAGGCGAGCGCGCTACCGCTTGAGCCACATCCCCAGCCCAAGGGTTGTTAGTTCTTTAAAAAAAAAACAAAACACTTTAATGGTGTTCCACAGTTTTACCTCTAGCTTTCTGATAAGGAATCTGCATCATTTAAAGTATTCTTCCGGGGCGGGCGGGTCAGGCCCAGCAACCAGCCAAGTGACAGAGCAGCTACACGCGCCTGCGGGGAACGCGGACCGGACCCACTAGGACAGGTCCGGCGGCCGGCTGAGGGCCAGGCCCGTCCCCTCCCCCAGTGTCTGCAAGGTAGGCGGGACTGTGAACACCAGCAGAGCGGGCCCAAAGCCTGCTGAGGGGCGGAACCGGCCCCTCCCCCAGTGCCTGCAAGCTAGGCGAACCTGCAACCCATCGGGAGGTTAGGCCCAGCAACCTACGGAGTGACACAGGTGCCCCTGGCGCCTGCTGGGTAGGCAGACCTTTGACGGACCAGCAGAGCAGACCTAGGGCCTGCCAGCATGGTAGACGGATCACACTAATTGGAGGAGGATCACAGCCACTACCTGCCCTGCAAGGGTGATTTTTCAACTATACAAGAGCAATATAAATAAATAGAGGGAAAATATCAAAGACACAACAATTTCACCAAGCAGAAAGAAACGCCAGCAGTATGAAACGGCAAGGAAAGAAAGGACCACAGGCAATGCAGGTCAACTCAACTTTAGAAGAGGTAATAGGTGCAACAGATGGAATGTCAGATAGAGAGCTCAGGACATACATGCTTCAGATGATCTGGAGTCTCAAGGAAGACATGAGACAGCAAAATCAGACAATGAAAGATCACATTGACAAACAAATCCAGGAAGTAAAAGATCAATTTCACAGGGAGATAGAGGTAATAAAAAACAAACAAATAGAAATCCTAGAAATGCAGGAAACAATAAACCAACTTAAAGACTCAATTGAGAATCCTACCAGCAGAGTGGATCACTTAGAAGATAGTACATCAGACAATGAAGACAGAGTATTTCAACTTGAAAAGAACATAGATAGCTCAGCAAGTCTACCAAGAAACCATGAGCAGAACATTCAAGAACTATGGGATAATATCAAAAGACCAAACTTAAGAGTCATTGGGATACAGGAAGGCACAGAGCTCCAAACCAAAGGATTAAGCAATCTATTCAGTGAAATAATACAAGAAAACTTCCCAGACTTGAAGAATGAGACAGAATCCCAAATCCTAGAAGCCTACAGGACGCCGAATGTGCAAAATCATAAGAGATCCACACCTAGACACATTATAATGAAGATGTCCAACATACAGAATAAGGAGAGAATTTTAAAAGCTACAAGGGAAAGGAAGCAGATTACATTTAGGGGTAAACCAATCACGATAACAGCTGATCTCTCAACACAGACTCTAAAAGCTAGAAGATCCTGGAATAACATATTTCAAACGCTAAAAAAAAATGGGTTCCAACCAAGAATCGGGTATCCCGCGAAATTAAGCTTCAGAATGGAAGATGAAATTAAAACATTCCATGACAAACAAAAGTTAAAAGAATTTGCAGCTAGAAAACCATCTCTTCAAAAAATCCTTGGCAAAACACTACAGGAAGAGGAAATGGAAAACAACAATGAAAACCAACATTGGGAGGTAGGACAGTAAAGGGGGGAAAATAATCAAAGAGGAAAACAAATCAGGTTTAATAGCATTAATAAACAAACTATGGCTGGAAGAACAACCCATATCTCAATAATAACCCTAAATGTTAATGGCTTAAACTCACCAATTAAGAGACACAGGCTAGTTGAATGGATCACAAAACAAGACCCAACAATATGCTGCCTGCAGGAGACGCATTTGATAGGAAAAAATATACATAGACTGAAGGTGAAAGGTTGGGAAAAATCATATCACTCATATGGACTGCGGAAACAAGCAGGAGTGTCCATACTCATATCAAATAAAATAGATTTCAAGCCAAAGTTAATCAAAAGGGATAAAGAGGGACACTACATACTGCTCAAGGGAACCATACACCAACAAGACATAACAATCATAAATATATATGCCCCAAACAACGGGGCTGCTATGTTCATCAAGCAAACTCTTCTCAAGTTCAAGAATCTAATAGACCACCATACAATAATCATGGGAGACTTTAACACACCTCTCTCACCACTGGACAGATCTTCCAAACAAAAGCTGAATAAGGAAACTATAGAACTCAATAATACAATTAACAACCTAGACTTAATTGACACATATAGAATATAGCACCCAACATCAAGCAGCTACACTTTTTTCTCAGCAGCACATGGATCCTTCTCAAAAATAGATCATATATTATGTCACAGGGAAACTCTTAGTCAATATAAAGGAGTAGAGATAATACCATGCATCTTATCTGATCACAATGGAATGAAACTAAAAATCAACGATAAAAGAAGGAAGGAAAAATCATGCATCACTTGGAGAATGAACAATAGGTTACTGAATGATCAATGGGTTTTAGAAGACATCAAGGAGGAAATTAAAAAATTCTTAGAGTTAAATGAAAACACAGACACAACATATTGGAATCTATGGGACACATTGAAAGCAGTTGTAAGAGGAAAATTCATTGCTTGGAGTGCATTCCTTAAAAAAAGAAAAAACCAACAAATAAATGATCTCATACTTCATCTCAAAATCCTAGAAAAAGAAGAGCAAAACAACAGCAAAAGAAGTAGAAGACAAGAAATAATTAAAATCAGAGCTGAAATTAATGAAATCGAAACAAAAGAAACAATTGAAAAAATTGACAAAACTAAAAGTTGGTTCTTTGAAAAAATAAATAAAATTGACAGACCCTTAGCCATGCTAACGAAGATAAGAAGAGAGAGAACTCAAATTACCAGCATACGGGATGAAAGAGGCAATATCACAACAGACACTTCAGAAATACAGAAGATAATCAGAAATTATTTTGAATCCTTATACTCCAATAAAATAGAAGATAGTGAAGGCATCGATAAATTTCTTAAGTCATATAATCTGCCCAGATTGAGTCAGGAGGATATAGACAACCTAAACAGACCAATATCAATTGAGGAAATAGAAAAAACCATCAAAAGATTACCATCTAAGAAAAGCCCAGGACCGGACGGGTATACAGCAGAGTTTTACAAAACCTTTAAAGAGGAACTAATACCAATACTTTTCAAGCTATTTCAGGAAATAGAAAAAGAGGGAGAACTACCAAATTCATTCTATGAGGCTAACATCACCCTGATTCTGAAACCAGACAAAGACACTTCAAAGAAAGAAAACTACAGACCAATATCTCTAATGAACCTAGATGCAAAAATCCTCAATAAAATTCTGGCGAATCGGATACAAAAACATATCAAAAAAATTGTGCACCATGATCAAGTAGGATTCATCCCTGGTATGCAAGGTTGGTTCAATATACGGAAATCAATAAATGTTATTCACCACATCAATAGACTTAAAAATAAGAACCATATGATCATCTCGATAGATGCGGAAAAAGCATTCGACAAAGTACAGCATCCCTTTATGTTCAAAACTCTTGAAAAACTAGGGATAACAGGAACATACCTCAACATTGTAAAAGCAATTTATGCTAAGCCTCAGGCTAGCATCATTCTGAATGGAGAAAAATTGAAGGCATTCCCTCTAAGATCTGGAACAAGACAGGGATGCCCTCTTTCACCACTTCTGTTCAACATAGTTCTCGAAACACTGGCCAGAGCAATTAGACAAACGAAAGAAATTAAAGGCATAAAAATAGGAAAAGAAGAACTTAAATTATCACTATTTGCAGATGACATGATTCTATACCTAGCAGACCCAAAAGGGTCTACAAAGAAACTATTAGAGATAATAAATGAATTCAGCAAAGTGGCAGGTTATAAAATCAACACGCATAAATCAAAGGCATTCCTGTATATCCGCGACAAATCCTCTGAAATGGAAACGAGGACAACCACGCCGTTCGCAATATCCTCAAAAAGAATAAAATACTTGGGAATCAACCTAACAAAAGAGGTGAAAGACTTATACAATTAAAACTGCATGCTACAGGAATGCTGCCACATCGATGTTCATAGCAGCACAATTCACAATAGCTAGACTGTGGAACCAACCCAGATGCCCTTCAATAGATGAATGGATAAAAAAAATGTGGCATCTATACACAATGGAGTACTATGCAGCAATAAAAAATGACAAAATCATAGAATTTGCAGGGAAATGGATGGCACTAGAGCAGATTATGCTTAGTAAAGCTAGTCAATCCCTAAAAAAACAAATACCAAATGTCTTCTTTGATATAATGAGAGCAACTATGAACAGAGCAGGGAGGAAGAGCCGGAAGAAAAGATTAACATTAAACAGAGACATGAGATGGGAGGGAAAGGGAGAGAAAAGGGAAATTGCATGGAAATGAAGGGAGACCCTCATTGCTATACAATATTACATATAAGAGGTTGTGAGGGGAATGGGAAAATAAACAAGGAGAGAAATGAATTACAATAGATGGGGTAGAGAGAGAAGATGGGAGGGGAGGGGAGGGGGGATAGTAGGGGATAGGAAAAGTAGCAGAATACAACAATTACTAATTGGGCATTATGTAAAATTGTGGATGTGTAACCGACGTGATTCTGCAATCTGCATTTGGGGTAAAATTGGGAGTTCATAACCCACTTCAATCTAATGTATGAAATATGATATGTCATGAGCTTTGTAATGTTTTGAACAACAAATAAAAAAAAAAGAATGTAAATGGAAAAAAAAAAAAAGAGAAATTGAAGAAGACCTTAGAAGATGGAAAAACATACCCTGTTCATGGATAGGCAGAACTAACATCATCAAAATGGCGATATTACCAAAAGTTCTCTATAGGTTTAATGCAATGCCAATCAAAATCCCAACGGCATTTCTTGTAGAAATAGAGAAAGCAATCATGAAATTCACATGGAAGAATAAAAGACCCAGAATAGCAAAAACAATACTAAGCAGGAAGTGTGAATCAGGTGGTATAGCGATTCCAGATTTCAAACTATACTACAGAGCAATAGTAACAAAAACAGCATGGTACTGGTACCAAAACAGGCGGGTGGACCAATGGTACAGAATAGAGGACACAGAAACCAACCCACAAAACTATAACTTTCTTATATTTGATAAAGGGGCTAAAAGCATGCAATGGAGGAAGGATAGCATCTTCAACAAATGGTGCTGGGAAAACTGGAAATCCATATGCAACAAAATGAAACTGAATCCCTTTCTCTCGCCATGCACAAAAGTTAACTCAAAATGGATCAAGGAGCTTGATATCAAATCAGAGACACGGCATCTGATAGAAGAAAAAGTTGGCTACGACCTACATGCTGTGGGGTCGGGCTCCAAATTCCTCAATAGGACACCCATAGCACAAGAGTTAACATCTAGAATCAACAAATGGGACTTACTTAAACTAAAAAGTTTTTTCTCAGCAAAAGAAACAATAAGGGAGGTAAATAGGGAGCCTACATCATGGGAACAAATCTTTACTCCTCACACTTCAGATAGAGCCCTAATATCCAGAGTATATAAAGAACTCAGAAAATTAGACAATAAGATAACAAATAACCCAATCAACAAATGGGCCAAGGACTTGAACAGACACTTCTCAGAGGAGGACATACAATCAATCAACAAGTACATGAAAAAATGCTCACCATCGCTAGCAGTCAGAGAAATGCAAATCAAAACCACCCTAAGATACCATCTCACTCCAGTAAGACTGGCAGCCATTAGGAAGTCAAACAACAATAAGTGCTGGCGAGGATGTGGGGAAAAGGGTACACTTGTTCATTGTTGGTGGGACTGCCAATTGGTGCAGCCAATTTGGAAAGCAGTATGGAGATTTCTTGGAAAGCTGGGAATGGAACCACCATTTGACCCAGCTATTCCCCTTCTTGGTCTATTCCCTAAAGACCTAAAAAGAGCATGCTACAGGGACACTGCTACATCGATGTTCATAGCAGCACAATTCACAATAGCAAGACTGTGGAATCAACCTAGATGCCCTTCAATAGATGAATGGATAAAAAAAATGTGGCATTTATACGCAATGGAGTATTACTCTGCAGTAAAAAACGACAAAATCATAGAATTTGGTGGGAAATGGATGGCATTAGAGCAGATTATGCTAAGTGAAGCTAGCCAAGCCCTAAAAAACAAATGCCAAATGTCTCCTTTGATATAAGGAGAGTAACTAAGAACAGACTAGGGAAGAAGAGCACGAGAAGAAGACCAACATTAAACAAGGATGAGAGGTGGGAGGGAAAGGGAGAGAGAAGGGAAATTGCATGGAAATGGAAGGAGACCCTCAGGGTTATACAAAATTACATACAAGAGGAAGTGAGGGGAAAGGGAAAAACAGTACAAGGGGGAGGAATGAATTACAGTAGTGGGGGTAGAGAGAGAAGAGGGGAGGGGAGGGGAGGGGAGGGGCGATAGTAGAGGATAGGAAAGGCAGCAGAATACAACAGACATGAGTTTATCAATATGTAAAGCAATGAAGTGTAACTGATGTGATTCTGCAAGCTGTATACGGGGTGAAATGGGAGTTCATAACCCGCTTGAATCAAAATGTGAAATATGATATATCAAGAACTATGTAATGTTTTGAACAACCAACATTAAAAAAATAAATTAAAAAAAAATAAATAAAATTCAAAAAATAAAAATAAAAAAAAATAAAGTATTCTTCCCCTGCATGAAATATATTGTTTTTCTCTAGTTTATTTCAAGGGTTTTTCTTCATTTTTGGTTTCAGCAATCTGATTATGCAATATCTGGCATGATTTTATTTGGTTTATCTCATTTGGCATTTATTTAACTTATTGAATTTGTAAAAGTATGTTCTATATCAGATTTGGGAAGTTCTCCGCCATTATTTCTTTGAGTATGTATTTTTTTCCATCAACCAGTTTCACTTCTCTTTTGGAGCTCAAATGATATAACCATTATTATTATTCCATGGTATCTCTATATATTTAAAAATTCTTTCATTATGTTTTTCATATTAGGTAATATTCATTGATCTATATTCAAGTTCACTGATTATTCCCTTTTTCATTTCCATTTTGCTCTTGACTGTATCCAGGAATTTAAAATTTCAGATATTGCACTTTTGATCTTAAAATTTCAATTATTATTGCGGTTTCTATTTTCTGCCGAGAATGTCCATATTTTTATCCGTATCAAATGTGTTTACTTTTATTTTATTTGAGCATAGTTATAGTAGTTGCTGTCCTTGGGCATTGCTATAATGGTTACTAGAAGTCTTTATTTCCATTATTGGGGTCATTGCAGAGTTTGCATCTGTTGATAGTTGGTCACATTTAAAAAGTTATCTTGTGTGATTTTTCCGTTATGCTATCTTTTTTTCCTATTAGCAGGAGGTTTTTTTTGTTATATTCAGAATATAAGTTCTTTTGTGATTCAGGTATCATGAATATCCTCTACCACTTTGTGAATTGCCCTTTCACTTTGTTTATGGTTTCTTTTGATAAATATAAGTTTTTAATTCTATTTGCTTATTTATTTATTTTATTTGCTCTTTTTAGTTATACATGACAGAATAGTGTTTTGACATACATACATGGAGTACAATTTAACTTCTTAATTTTAATATAAGATTATTTATCTTTTTTTCTTTTATGGTTAATACTTTTATGTCTTGTATAAGAAATCTTTGCCTATTTTAAGATTTTTTGTTCTGGAAAGATTTATTGTTTTACCTTTCACATTTAAATTTCTACTCTATCTGGAACTTTTTAAACATTTTTTTTCTGATGCATTATAATTATACACAATAGTGGGATTCATTGTGATAAACCTGTATGTGCACATACCATAATTTGGTTTGCTTTATTACCCCTTGCCACCTCTTTTCTACCCTCCCCCCTCAATCCTTCTTCTATTGTTATGGTTTAGATAGGAGATATCCCTCGAAAGTTCATGTGTGAGAAAATGTAAGAATTGTTCAGAGGTGGAATGCTTGGATTGTGAATTATAACCTAATCAATAAATTGATCCATTGATCTGGATTAACTGGGTGATAATGTAGGAAGGTGGTGTGTGGCTGGGGGAGGTGGATCACTGGGGGTGTGCTTTGGGGATTTATATTTTGTCCCTGGTGAGTGGAGCTCTCTCCCTCTGCTTCCTGTTTGCCGTGTCCTGAGCTGCTTTCCTTCTCCATGCCCTTCTATCATGATGTTTGGCCTTACCTCAGGCCAAGAACTATGGAGTCAGCAGATCATGGACTGAGACCTCTGAAACTGTGAGCCAAAATAAACTTTTCTTCCTCTATGTTCTTGTCAGGTCTTTCGGTCACAGTGCTAGAGAAGCTGACTAAAACATATATTCTATTGGTCTCTTTTAAATTTTCATGAGGTCCCTTCTTTTTCCTTTTTTTCTCTCTAGACATGAGAGAAAATATACAACATTTGACCTCCTGAATCTGGTATATCTCACGATGAATCTGATATATCTTCTGAATCTGGTATATCTTATGATGTTCTCCAGTTAATATCCATTTTCCTGTGAATGATGTAATTTCATTTTTCTTTATGATTAAGTAAAACTCCATTATGTATATATACCACATTTTCTATATCCACTCATCCTTTGATGGGCATCTAGATTGGTCCCATAATTTGGCTATTGTGAATTGTGCTGCTATAAACATAGGTAAGCATGTATCACTATAGTATGCTGACTTGAATTCCTTAGCATAAATAATGAGGTGTGATATATAGCTGGATCATAAGGTGGCTCCAATCTTATTCTTTTGAGGAAACTCCATACTGCTCTCTATAGTGTTTGAACTAATTTATGATCCCACCAGTAGTGCATAAGTGTCTCTCTTTTCCCACATACTCCCCAGACTTCATTATTATTTGTATTCCTTATGGGTTTCATTCTAACTAGAATGAGATGAAATCTCAGTGTAGTTTTTTTCCTCTTTTTATGTTTTTATTAGTGCATTATAGTTATACATAATATTGGAGTTCACTTTGAAAAAATGATAAAAGCATGGAACATAATTTGCTCCACTTCAGTTCCCAGTACTTCCTTTTTCCCTCCCTTCCATCCTCATTCAGTGTAGTTTCAATTTGAGTTTTCCTGATTGCTAAAGATGTTGGAAAATTTATTCATATATTTGTTAGCTACTTGTATTTCTTCTTTTGAGAAATATGTTTAGTTCATTTGTGCCTTTGTTGAGTAGGTTATATATCTTTTTGGTATTAAGTATTTTGAGTTTTATGTATTCTGGATATTAATCCTCTGGAAGAGTAGTTGGCAAAGATTTTCTCCCATTTTGTAGACTCTCTCTTAACTGATTTTACTTGTTTCTTTGGCTGTGAAGAAGCTTTATAATTTGATGCTATTGAATTTATTAATTATTAGTTGTTATATCCTAAGCTTTAGGGGGTCTTATTGAGGAAGCTGATTTCTGTGCCTATATGTTGGAGTGTTGACCCTATATTTTATTCTAGTAGTTGACACATTTCTGCTCTAATTCCTGGATTTTTGATTCACTTGGAGTTTATTTTTGTGCAGGGTAGCAGATAAGGATATAGTTTCATTCTTCTATATATGGATATTTGGTTGTCCCAGAACTGTTTGTTAAGAAGGCTGTCTTTTCTCCAAAATGTTTTTGGCACCTGAATTTTTTAAAAATAAGGAGTATTTAAGAGTAAGATACATTTTTTAATATGGCTATCCAACTGATCCAGAATTATTAGTTTAAAAAACCACCCAATCCCCACTGACCTGCAATGCTGAGTGATAGATATTACTTAGCATTTTTACTTGGAAACAATTAGTGATCATTCTTAATTAGCATTTTGACTTGGAGCTAATCCTGTCTAATATAAGTAGATTGTAGGGAAAATGTCATTTCTACTGAAGACATTTTTTTTTTAGTAGAGGTGGATAATTCTACGTGAGATAACTTGTCACTCTATAAATAGAACAGAATTTGAGGAGCTTATAATATTTATAAATCTAGTCTTATAGTTCTGTGGAAAGGTGTAGCAGAATTTTAATAATGTTTCTAAAGGTCTTTAAGGGCTTAGACAAGCTATACTACTGCAATCATATAACCTTATTTTAAATATTTCATCCTATTTCCATATCATGTGCCATAGGCTAAATCTCTGTGAATTTGGTGCATAAATAGGGTATTTGTGTCGTTAAGAGTTGAAAAAGGAAATGAGAAAATAGACTTGCATTTATGTGCTTTGGGGGTCTGAGAAGTCAGATTTATTTCCTGGAGTGCCCAAGCTCTGAGGAATGTATTCCCATTGGTTCTGAGTCATATGCTAGCAAATGAATGAAATCATTAGTGGTGGAAAGTGAAGTTGTCCCTTAGTAACACTCCAAAGACACTAAAATCCACAGATGCTCAAGTCCCTTAAATAAAGTGGCATAGTATTTGCATATATCTACACATATCATCCTGTATACTTTAAATCATTTCTGTTACTTATAATACCTAATACAATATAAATTCTGTATTAATAGCTGTTTTGTTCTATTGTTTAGGCAAAAATGACAAGGAGAAAAGTCCTTACATGTTTAGTCCAGACGCAATTTTTAAAAATAATTTTTATCTATAGCTGGTTTAATCCATCAGTGCAGAGACCACACATACAGAGGAGCAACTGTATACTTGTGACAAATCTTTAGCCTGGCCTCTCTCCTAAGGATAAGGTCCACTCAGGATTCAGAACTACTGGTTGGGTGATTATGTGGAACAGTGGAAACAGAAACCAGTAATGCTCATCAGTTTCAAAAATGTTTGACTTCAGACCTGGATGCGTTCTTGGACAATAGAAGGGAGTATCTTGGAATGCAAATGCATATTAGACAAGCGTGGCGGATAAAATTATTCAGTGTTTAGGTTTTAATTCTTTGTGCCCAGAGTTGGTGTATTTGTTGTGGATGACATATTTGGATTTTATTCCCTTTTCAATTTTATTCACACAAGTTTGCCATTTAATTTGGAGACTCTATAGTAGCTCCTGGTGTCCTAGATATTGCCACTTAGAAAATGTAATCTAGATAATTTTCACCCAGCAAGACATTATTTGGGTATGAGAGAAAACAAATAACCAAAATTAGCGATCTGGAGTAGATGATTTGTTTTAATAATTCATATCCTGGTGGTTTTAATTTTTATTTCACTCTAGATAAACAGAGCCCACTGAAGCTCATTTTGTTTTGTGACTTAGAAAACTTTGTATTTAATGCCAAACTTATTTATAATAATTGTATCATATATTATCATTTCAGTGCTCATCTTATTTGAGATAGTAGTATAATAGCCCATAATTGGGCTTTGCTTTTTCCAAAATGCTTTGTCTAATTTCTGGCTATTATATCTTCATTTTTTCATTTTGCCTACACTCCATAAGTGTAAAGCATCCTACAATAATTCTTACTAACTAGGAATTAATTAGAGAGGTCAATCTGAAGTAATGGGACATCTAAATTACACAGTTAAAATATGTAATTATTCCCCTTATAAACAACTAGATCAGTTGTATTTCTAACTGAGGGTGAGGGAAATGTGGCAGGCTTGGTAGAAAATTGCAATGATTTATATCAATTACAGTATAGCCTTGGGTCTAGTGGTGCTGTCAAGGACCAACTAAGCTAATTTCACTAACCCTTTTGTCAAAAGACTTTTATTAGAGACTGCAGCTAGCCACCATCTTGAAACATTAGTGACAGAGGTAGCTATTATTTTTAAGAATCTGTTTGGGCGCATCTGGGTGGTGCAAGGGGTGAACTATAGACGATGCTGGTTTGTGCTCTGTGTCACATCTCCTTGACTTTGGCTGAAGTGGACAGTTCCCATGCATACTGTCAACTTCTCAGCTCAAAGATCCCCAGGGTTCCTGAGCTGTGTGGCTTTAGGGCTTTCTCTGATTCCATGGGGATTGTTCATTCCACCCAGAGGAACAAGGGTGTTAGCTTTCCTGAGAATGGGAATAATAGGAAAATACTTCAGTGTCTGTCCTTCATAAGGATAATTCTAACATACTGTTCTATATGGATTCTGAGAAGATCTCCAGTGGTACTGAGCATCAATTGCCCATATAGGTAACCAGCTCAACAACACCCTATATTTTCTTTTCCTCTTCATCTCACTGGCCTCACTCCCTCACTCATGACTCTAAGAATCATTCCTAAATAAACCATCAGGTTCCCTTATCATTTAAATTTGCCCACAAACCACACATATTTTCTTGTGTCCTAACATACTCTATGAAAAAAACTCATAACATTGATTATTAAGTGATTCGTTTATTGATTTAATGACTGGTCTATGATCTTAAAAATGCTTAATTTTCTTTTCAGAGAATTTCTTCATAAATATGAAACTTTAGCCAACTCTAAATGGAATTGTTAAAACTCACACATTACTGGAGTTCAAATGAATGAAATTTCAAAAAAAAAATATTTTCAAATTAAAAATGCAATACAGCTGATTTTCTAAACAAGATTTTCCAAGAACATGAATTTGTTCCTTTTTATTTATTATCCATCTGCTTTTTAAAAATTTTCAGCTTTCAAAGACTTAGTTACTCTCAATCTCTGGTTTGCTCCAGGCTCTTATGAATGGTTTCCCCACTGTTTCAGAGGACAGGTTATTACTCCTGCATTATTCTCTGTGGGAACAGAGTTTCCTGCAATCTTCTGAGAATTGCTGTTTAGTTGATGGTATTTTCACTTCTGCCCAGGTCTTGCTTCATGGGACCAAGCTGAAAATTACCCCTCAGCTTGAAGTCATCAGTTTAAGAATTTGATATTTCTAGAAAAATAATTCCCAATACTACTTTCTTCTTTCTCTTTTCACTGAGATCTTCTTCCTGTATTTCTGCTTTATGGATTAGAACCCGACAGTTAAAACAAACTTTGGTGTTGAAACTTTCTACTGCAAGGCTTTTAATTACATGTTTGAGGTCCCTCTGTCTCTTCATAAATTAAGGATTTTCTATTATCTCTCTGGTGTGTCTTTTTACATATATTTTAGTCTTTGTTCACTGAGATTTATCCCAGAGTTGTGTGCCTAATTTAGATGTTCTTCAATATATGTGAATGCCAGATAGAATTCTAAATGCAAAAAAATAGAGCTTCAGTAACAATGTCAGTTAGAATCTAGTCAGGGACAAAGAAATTATAGCAGGTAGTTTAATTAAAGGAGTTTAATAGCAGGAATTAGATGAAAAAAGTATTAGAAGAGCCCAAATAGCAAATTAAAAAAAAACATTCCTAGGGATGAAGGGACAATGAATAAGATAGTGAGATTGCTGGTAGAGTTGGGGGTCTGGGGTGCAGTTGTGTTCTTAGGTTGTCCACAAAGCTCACTTACATACATATGGGGAAGCTGAATCATAGCTTACATTTCTGGTTGATCCACTGGAAGTCAAATCGTATGAAGGGACACACAGAGGACTTTAAGTGTGTGTGTGTGGTGGGGGGGGGTAGCTAGGGCAATGTCTCACATTTCTCTGCTTTCCTATAGAACCCAGCAATTCAAATAGTATGGCTTCTGAAAACTCTTCCCAACATCTGGAGAAAATAGCTTATTAAAAACACAAACAAATAAATGACTTCCATATTGTGATTTTAAACATTTTTTGTAGGAGAGGTCACCATATGTAAGAAGGTGCTCATTGTGCCTGCTCAAACTCATGTCATTGTCCTAGAGTCTAAATTTTTGCTGTAATACTGAAGAAAAGATTTAGCATATAGAAGTCAACCACTCTATGCTGAAAAAATTCCTCATTATGATTCTTATTTCTTCCTGAACTTGGAGGTACTGTGAAAAATAAAACATGCCTCAAGATGGAGCCCTTGAACCACAAAGTTTTGAAGCAAAGTCAGTGAATTTGTAAACTTACGAAGTACAGGCAAAGTTGGAGTTGCTGGTCAAGGCTGGTTGCAATTCTGATGGGGAAAGTAAAAAATGGGGATAGCTGTGTCCCCTACCCACCCCCAAATCTTTAACAATGGCCAGGCATACCTGAGGGGAAAGATGGGATGGGAGTTATTAGATTCAGGGTCCATTAGCTTCCAGGGTAAAAGGGCTAAATCAATAGGTAAGTAATTTTATATGTATAGATAAACTTGTTTATTCAAATAAAATGTACAATTCTCTCTTCTTAAGCCCATCTTAATGTAGAAACATGACTTGGAATTTGTGCATGTGTGAGTGATGCTGAGGATAGAACCCAGGGCCTTATGAATGCAAGGCAAGCACTCTACTGCTGAGCTGCACTCCCAGTCCTAATTGAAAATTTAAGTATTCTTTGAACCCTGGTAAGCTCTCATTCCTGTACTGTATAATGAACTGAAATGCAAGGAAGCATCAAGTAGAAAGCTACCAACATACTGAAATGAACCTGTGTTCCTCTCAGTAGGGGCAGTTAGAGAGGAAGGTAGCCCAGTGTAGAGAGAAGAGCTACAGCCTCAGTATTTGCCATGTCTACAATAGAAACCTGCCTCTTCCCATTTCTAGCTATAGACCTCACACTGGCTTCTGAATAGCTACTCCAGGCTCTTGAGGATTGGACAGCTGCATTAAAGTCCCCAGTGCTTGTGCCTACTAATAAGGTGCCTATCAATAAGGCGCCTACTAGTGGTTTCTGTTGGCACAGCATCTGTGCATGTTTAGGCTGTACTTAGAACAAGACATCATGTTAATGGGGGTGCCAATCACACTATTAACACATGATACATACGTGTGCAAGTAAGCCCCAGACCAACAGGGAAATACCCTGTTCTTGTATCAACTCATGTTGCCTCATGCTGCCATATGCTTACTGGGGCAAAGGCACAGGCAATCATTAACTATTGCACTTGTTTGAAAGGCTGTTCCTTATCCTCACTATACCTACCCCTTTTCCCCACCTCTGTGAAGTCACCCCTCCTGCCTTAGTGAGATGCTAGAACAAGCTGATATTACTGTGGGGTCTCTTTAGGGCTAGTCTAATCATCTTGATATTTTTTTAGTGTCAGGGTCTCCTCTGAGAATCAACTGAAACTTTTGGACCGTCTTCTCAGAAAAATGTTATATGCTCAAAGTTATACTTATAACATTAAGGAATTTGAGAGCCCCTGCAGCCCATTTATGGGATTTTCAAGAGTCCTTTGACTAGAAGTTGGACAATATAAATTCAAACTCCAAAGGAGGACTTGTCTGCTTTGCCAGACAATTGGTAGGGCTGAGAACTGAGTTTTGTACTTCGATATCAGAGCTAAAGATTTCAGTAAGAATTTTCTAAATTGAGATGATAATAGTTAGGTTTACCCACCCAGTGAGTTTCCTGCTCTCAGTAAAGACAGGAGCTTTCACCTTTCATAATCTGTCCTTTCCTGACCACTTGGAAACCTAGCTGTTTTAACTGCAAAAACTTCCAGTTGAGGCTTGAGCAGTGAATAGGATGGAATGCTCATCAGACAATTGTAGCTTTTTATGGCTTCCTACTTTAATCAGATTCAGATTAATATATATATATATATATATATATATATATATATATATATATATATATATATTGGGGTGAAATAGAGTCGGTAAATAAACTTTGAGTGTTGCTTTTCCCACATGAAAAACAGACATGAGAAGGAAAAATCCCACTTACCACATTGGGAAATATTTTATTCTAGGAGTCTGAATTCTGGGTTTAACCAATATGGACCCATGAATTATCTTGCGGTTTTATTTTAGCCATTATGCTTGTGCTTTGCTTGTATCCTTGATGGAATTTAGTGTGTTTAAATTAATTAGTTTCCTTATTCTCTCAGACCATTATGTCTTTCAAGTTAGCAGAATCAGAATTTCAAGAACAATTTACTACTTTGTTCTGTTAGGTGTTGTTTGGAATGGCTTTTTTTTTTTCATTTACTTGACAGATATTACAAGCAATGCTTTTGTGAAATTCTGCTGCAAAGGAGAGGGAACTAAAGAGAACAACACAAAATCCTTGTTATATTCAGTGTGTGTGTGTGTGTGTGTGTGTGTGTGTGTGCATGCGCGCAGTCCGTGCACATGCACACAGGCCCACACACTTAAGGGATTATTGGGAAAAGAAGAAAGCAGGGGATAAGAAAGATGCTGGAAAATAAAAATCATCAGGTTGAGAGTGTGGTCTCTATGCCACCAGATAGATTTCTAATGTGCCCATTCCAAAGTGTTGGATGAAAGCAAAAAGTTCCAGAAAAGCACAGTTTTACCCCCAGAAACATGCAGGATATAATAATATAGGTTGATGGCTGCACTAGCATCTCCTGATTCATCTGTTGGTGGCAGAAATTCTCATTACCCTCTGACTGGGGGAAGGTCTTCTAGACTCACACTGAGCAGTGCTGAGGAATGCAGAATATGGTAGTGGCTAATGCCGTTACGACGTTTGGAAAACAGTGGCAGAGGAGCAGGTGTGAGGGAAAATTGTAAGTTGCATAAAGCACATTTTCTTAAAATTTACATGCAATGGATTATTCATGCTTCACTAAGAGGAATGTAATATCCTAGAACTTTTCACAATTGTCTTCTGTTATTGTCATCAAAACAATTACACTTTTCTCCTGGTAACTGTCTGCTAACATGGCATGTTGTCTCAGTGAATCAGTGGGCACAAATCATGATTGCAAATACCAGTGTCATGCAAATCATTCTGAGTGTAGAAAGCAGAGAAACACGGTTCAGCTAACTGTGAAACTTTGGGATCTGAGGGTTTGAAGTGATTTCTGGAAGATTTCAGACTAACTATCATTGGACATTTGATTGAGCTTTATAAACACCTACTCCAATATAATTTTTTTTTCATCGAAGTTGCTAGTTTGGATTTTAAATGTCCCTCAAAAGGTTCATGTGTTAGAGTCTTTGTTCCCAGGTTGGTTCATTGGGAGATGGTGGAAATCTTAAGGGGTGAGGTTTAAAGGGAGGGAGTTAGGTCATTGGGGCCCTTGAAGGTGACTGTGGGACCCTGTCCCTTCTTTCTTTTCTTTCACTTTCAAACCATAAGGTCAGTGGGTTTAGTCCACTACTAGTTCCTTCCATGATGAGCTGCCTTGCCCCAGGCCTAAAAACAAAACAAAAATCAATCAAACCACCACCTCCAACCACAACAACGAAAACCACTGGGCCAACTGACTATGGATTGAAACCTCTACAGTTGTGAGCAAAAGTAACTGTTTCTCTTTATGAGTTGATTAGCTTAGATATTTGATATAATAAGAGAACACAAAAATACAAGACTGTTCCAAAGAACAGCAGCAGAGTAGGGTGGAGTCCAGTTTTTATGCTGGGGTAAGTAACCTATGCGTATATTGCAATGTTAATGGATATCTCTTGAATTTTGTTTGCATAAAAAATTCCATGTGGCGGATACTTTCCCAGCCTTCTGCCTACTTGGCAGTCACTCCTATAAAGCAAAGATGCTCTTAGGCCACTAGCAACACATAAAAGAAAGGTACCTGTGCAAATAGCTGTATAATGCTAAATGGTCTCAAGAAAAATGGGCATGTTTCCCAGACTATTTTGATGTAATATCTCTGTCAGGTGGTTATTGGTTCTGATGGAATATTTCTCTTTATATATTTTCTTGGTGATGGGTGCCACTCTTTACTGCAGGAACAAGAATAAAGATGAAGTAATTATGATAATATAAGAAAGCTATAACTTTCAGGTCCTAAATATAGGAAACATTTGAAAATAGATGCTCTTATTTGAATGAAAATGAAAACCAAA